>NW_025765543.1:0-148539 GCF_003918875.1 Haliotis rubra | reverse complement strand
TGCATTGCCATTTCTGCTCGATTTTTGGTATTTTGGCCAAGTGGTTCCGCTAACTAAGCGTCAAGGTGTACAGATGATTTGATATTGCTCAGAAACCATCAAATAGCCAATGCCTGTCCACTGAACGAAGAATGAAGTAAGCAAAAATATTCAATGCTGAGTGACAAAACACTCTCAGTGACAAAAACACTCTCGTAAAGTGGCAAGAGGGGTGCATTCAACTTTCCTTTTCGTCGAGCAAAGTTCATCAGCTCCAGCCTCTGGTGTTCACATTTCACAACTTTCAAATGAACAATCCAGAACAATCCAGAACAATCCTTAGAAGGCGTTGGATGAATATTACAACATTACAATATGTCTGTCCACTTGGCCATATGACATTACTGAAATACTGACCAGTAACATTTGTTATCCCAACTTATTCATTTAGCTATATAATGTGTGTAAAAGCGAACAGGTTTACGAAACAATCAACATACTCGATTAAAATCCTCCTTCACAATGTGTTTGCTAACACACTTGTATAAATCTCTTTTCTGTATTCTTTTCACGATGTCACTTGCATCTTTCAGTGCTGCGTCTGTAATTGATATTATTCATAAAGATCACGCGGATAAATCGAAAAGTAGAAACATGGATTATCGTTCAGAATAAACAAATTTTCACAACTTTTGGCAGGCATATTGCTCTTGTGGAGTCTGTCAGCTAAGATGAACTGTACTGAGAAACTAATGCCAATAAATATTTACTGCAGCATCTACGTTTACAGTCTTGATTAAATTCAGCAGCACATTTCTGCAAGCTGAATACGAAGGCAAGTCATGCCCATGTGGTCGGTATGATTTTGCGTGTGTATACGTTTGTAAAAGTACTGTTCTTGACTTCCGTGGCCTTAAGTCAAACCTAGTTTATATCTCTTCAGTGTATTTGGCTATTCTCAAATATGACAATCGCTTTACACACGTCAGTGTCTCTGAACCCAGTGCCTTCTTAATGAACCCTTGTTCACAACTGTGTTTGTAAATTGGAAACAACTAAGTCTTATCACTATTTGGCTAGATATTACATTTCTTTAATGTATGTGTGAACAACCAGTCAGGACACAATGATGTATGGTATTCACCAGAGTCTTGGGAACTCGTCCCGAGTGTCACAGGGAGATCCACCAGTTGAAGGGATGCTGTCATTCAGCTGGGAATAGGCCGCCATGTCATCAATACATTCGGATATTTTACTGCTGCAAAAAATAACAAACTTCATTAGTCGTTTCTGATTGTAGAAAGATATCTATGTTTGGTGTGATGGTTTGTACATGTAATCAACTAACAGTGAATTCAAATGTATATTCACATCCACATGTGGCTAGATGCTTTACACTGGATGTTGGTGAAAATGAATATATCTAAATCGATGCAGGTAAATAGTGCTTTAATATTGATAGTGTCATATCTCATAATCATTACCCGGGCCCAGTTCCCACATTTCTGTTCTTGGTATTATTGCATTTGAGCAAATTTAACAAACTTCACATACGCATTTTTCCCTGGTATCAGCGCCGTTTTGTCAAGTTTTACAAGCGCATCAACAATCCTGAAAAAAGACATGGAGCGCATTCAAAATATTTTGACAACAAACATCTATATCCCTACAATGCATATTATAATGTATATGTATGTATAAATGATTGATTAATGAATTAAATAAGCATGTTATCGCGTCAAAACGACGTAATATCAGAACTGATGAGATATGAGTGGATTCGATGCATACACCAACGTTGCTAAAAAAGGTTCTCGATAGTGTGTGTGTGTGTGTGTGTGTGTGTTTGTGAGGATGTGTTGCGTGTACGTACATAAGTTCCACTCCACGGGTAACTGGGTGCTGATAGACTCTTCGGTGTAGGGTTTCCCGGGTGCGAAACATGTCGTACAGATTACTGGCATTCTGCAGTCAACACAAACATAACATGAATCAGGTCACATGTTCAGATGACCTTTTATGTGCAGCGTCTGTTTCAAGCTTTGTCCCAAAACTCAGTTGGTATTGGCACAGATGCCATCAGAGAGCAAAATCCGTTTGTCCTATCTTTAAGAGCATATGTAAAGACTGCAGTGTTAATGAGTATTAAGCGCTTTCCCGATACGTCACACTGAAAGAATAGAGCATAACAGCCAGGCCAGAGTATGTATTATTCGGTGTCACTTTCACTTTCGATGACTACGTATTTTGACTGGAACCGAGCGTGTAGGTTTAACGAGAGTTAATCATTATCTTTCCACCAATAATGGTGCCAGCAAACACAGTTTTGACATCACCAGAGACAGTGACATTTGAGACGCTGATTGTGTTGTCTACTGGCGATTTGGGCATTACGCGAGTGTCCGCTCGGCATGACGGGATTTTCATCAATAGGTGTCACTGTGGGGATTAAGTTTCTTGAAATTATGCTCTATATTTGTTTGTGCTGGTAGGTTTTCTATTGCAGAAATTGTTCACGGAATGGGTCGTTTTCCCCAGTTCTCAGCATTATTTAATTTGGCGGAGGATTATTGTCATTTAACGTCTTCGCGCCGAGTGATTTGTGAGTGGTTTCGATGTTTGAAGACTGGCGGCATCGCAGATGTTTTTCATAAGAGAAGAAAGTGTGTTTTTCACAATACTATATCAAACAAACAACTGATCGCAGGTTTAGGCATGCCTTGACTGTGTGTGCCAAGTAATTAAAGGGGGCCGCCATCTCAACAGATGTCGAGTGGAGACGTGAATACATACAACTTATACACCTGCAGAGGGCACAGAGAAGGATCAGCAACTTTAGACAACATTTTCGGCCTTGACGAGGAGTCTCACCAGACCTATTGTTCTCTTGTCTCGCGGACAGTTTATAAAATGGATTGTGCTCTCGACTTTATTATGCTCTTTGGAATATTATGTCCAGAGGGTCCGCACTGCTGCAGGGACTCGATCTCTACTTGGGTGTCACGCCCTCCATGTTCAGTTCAATTCTCCTCCCCTTTAATTTCAGCCGTGATCGTGAACATTGTAAGAGTGAGTGAGTGAGTGAGTGAGTGAGTGAGTGAGTGAGTGAGTGAGTGAGTGAGTGAGTGAGTGAGTGAGTGAGTGAGTGAGTGAGTGAGTGAGTGAGTGAGTGAGTGAGTGAGTGAGTGAGTGAGAGTGGTGAGTGAGTGAGTGAGTGAGTGAGTGAGTGAGTGAGTGAGTGAGTGAGTGAGTGAGTGAGCGAGCGAATTAAGCTTTATGCCACTTTTACCAATATCACGGCGGGGGACACCAGAGTTGCACTTCACACATTGTACCCATGTGGGGAATCAAACCCGGGGACGCATAAACCATTAGGCTACCCAACCACCCCGCGAGGCTGACGTGATGGGATAGCCGTTCCACTTTCGTTTTAGTGATCTCTCATTGTTGTTCATACATTACAATTGGAGACGTGAATACATACAACTTATACACCTGCAGAGGGCAGAGGGCACAGAGAAGGATCAGCAACTTTAGACAACATTTTCGGCCTTGACGAGGAGTCTCACCAGACCTATTGTTCTCTTGTCTCGCGGACAGTTTATAAAATGGATTGTGCTCTCGACTTTATTATGCTCTTTGGAATATTATGTCCAGAGGGTCCGCACTGCTGCAGGGACTCGATCTCTACTTGGGTGTCACGCCCTCCATGTTCAGTTCAATTCTCCTCCCCTTTAATTTCAGCCGTGATCGTGAACATTGTAAGAGTGAGTGAGTGAGTGAGTGAGTGAGTGAGTGAGTGAGTGAGTGAGTGAGTGAGTGAGTGAGTGAGTGAGTGAGTGAGTGAGTGAGTGAGTGAGTGAGTGAGTGAGTGAGTGAGTGAGTGAGTGAGTGAGTGAGTGAGTGAGTGAGTGAGTGAGTGAGTGAGTGAGTGAGTGAGTGAGTGAGTGAGCGAGCGAATTAAGCTTTATGCCACTTTTACCAATATCACGGCGGGGGACACCAGAGTTGCACTTCACACATTGTACCCATGTGGGGAATCAAACCCGGGGACGCATAAACCATTAGGCTACCCAACCACCCCGCGAGGCTGACGTGATGGGATAGCCGTTCCACTTTCGTTTTAGTGATCTCTCATTAATGTTCATACATTACAATTGGCTCATTTTTTTATATGTGTTTTGCAAACACTGATGCAAAACGGGGATAGAAGTGTGTCTAGTTCGTTTGGGGGTATTGCATTCATTTGGCGAATTATATTTTGGGGTTTTAAGAAAGTTGTCAAACAGTTTCAAATCATAGTTTCCTTGTGCAGAATCAAGCCATTGATCATGTCGTACTCAACAGCGACTAATCTTCCTCGGGCATCTTTAGGCTTTGTGTTTGTCGTATGCTTCCCATGCTCGACCATGGTGTTTCGATGACGAAAAGATGGTCACAGGGAATTTCAGATAATCTGCCTTCATCAAAGTCAAATTCAAATTCGGTACCATCAACCTACAACATGCAGTATCTGTTTGGCTGTTTCCAATTTGATCAATTAAAACTTTGTCTCGAACATCAGATGAAGACATGTTGTTTGTAAACACCTGCTCACGCGAACCAGGGAAAAACTCATACTTCCGATTATGTAATTTGCATACTTATGTCTTTAGGGTATGACATAAGTGGGGTTTTATGTCATAAGCTTCTGTCGAGGATAGATACAGATGTGGATAACCGGGAATCAGTCCGAGAAAGAACAACCAGGTCATGTGAGGTGAGGGAGATACGATCCTTATCCTGTTATAAGTAACATGTGTAATGGCATACTGAATAATTTTTTTTCCGGACTGGGTGAGTTATATATATGACATAAAGTGCCGTTACTAGACCTTATATATGCTTATATGTGCCTAGACGAAAATATTAGATTGTGGAAATGCAGGAATCTTGACAGAAACTTACTTTGTCTCTTGTACAGATCCGTCGACCTTCCCCGTCGACGTCGATGATACGAGCCATCTCCATGTACCTGTCGTGGTCGAAGTTGTTTTTCATGCCCACCATGTGACAGTCACGCGCGAAGTAATCCCACTTGTCCACGTCAATTCCTGTTCTGGAGTTGGCTACAATCTGGCGAGAAATGTGTTTGTGATACACTAATGTTTAAACACATTTCCAAGATTGAAACATCCATTGCACTTGCAGGCACAATATGTGGCATGTTTGCCAATGTCCCGGACGTGTAATATTATTAATGTTTGCTAAATGTATTAACAAACTAAAATCAACCATCCGAGCAACGATATGTTCGTGCTGTTTGAACATTGATGTAGTAATACATACTTACTTCATAAAGGTATGGTTTGTTACTTCTCATTTTAATCACCCTTGGATCAGTCACATGCTTCTGTAAAACAGCATCGTAAAACATAATCACAAGGGATAAACTACTACCCATCCATCGTTATATTTAAGGTAAAGTTAAATGTTATCAGACCACAGACCACAGACTACTATCGGCGAACACAGACCACGGAGATGGTAATAAGTACAGTCTGGTATATTTTTGCTCTATATTGTACAACAATAATGTGCATCTTATGTGTTTGGTAGACACATGGGTACTTTGATGTTTATCCTACAAGCATAACAGAGTTTTAATCCTTTTATATCCTACTTCTCAATGGCTTATTACTTAACTGTTTCTTTTCCACCTAATATGAGGTCTTTAACCAGCTCGAGACAACTCCAGTCTTTGCCAAGCTCGTCAAAGGCACTCTTCACATGGCCATTTTCTTCAAGTAGGTGTTCCAGCATCATCACTGACGCATCTTCATGCTGAAATCATTGATTGTAAATCAAATAAACGAAATCAGCTTTGTCAGTTTCGCCCATTTGATGTGTTAAACACGGCAACAATAACTGTCATCTGTAACACAACTGACGACTGTTTGAGTACTGTGCAGTCGACTAGTGGGTGGGATGTGGTCAGGAAGTACGTATAAATTGTTTGCGAATTGCTCTCTCATCATTGTGTTGACATTATGTCTGTTACATTTTGTTTTACTACTCTTTGTAAAACATTTACATTGAATGAATAATTTTTCGACCTTCCCATCACATACAACAGAATGGTGATGGTGATGGCCTCTTGAAACTCCCATAAAAAAAAACTGTCCTCACGAGAGAGGAATGCTGGGTTAGGGCGTTTGAGCATAAATGTACTCAACATAATGTATATACCTTCCACTTGCTGTCTGGCTTTACCCGAGGTATGAACATGTTGTCAAAAACGTGTGAGAATGGGCCGTGTCCTAAAAGAAGAAGACACATATGTAGTCCACAACCTCTTTTCTTGTCGTCATGATTAACTCAACCGCATTGTACTTTATTGTCTTTGGCCATTGCAATAGTCGTTTAAGGGGTCATAGAGCAAACCAATGCAGTAACTTTCTTTATACATTCATAAGATTATTGTTTCAAAATATATCAAAGTGCACCTAACTTGTATCTGTTTAATGTATTCAGCAATACAATATTCGGTGTACACCTTCTTATCATAACACCCCCACTCCTGGTCGAGTTCTTTGCTTAACCTTGGGGCAAATCCTATCTCCAGTGTGGTTGGCCTCATGACCGGAGGATGGTTGACTGAACTGCGGAGTTGAGAGATGGTTTGCTCCTTGTCTTTCGGTAACCCAGTAGTTTCTCAGCTTCAGGGGATCAGTCCTAACTGGGCGATGTTCGTTTAGTTCAGGGAATAAAAAGTCCCTATCAAGGCCCACCATGGACAGACTCATTGTAAGGCTCATCATCAGCTGAGGACCCTTGCCCCCCTCTACACGCAGCCCAGAGTAACAAATGGGACTTCTCCCTGGAAGCGCCTAGTCGAACCTACCATGAACGTTCCGGAGAATATGAAGGCTCCCCAACATCGTGTCGTTTAAAGTAAGGTGTTGGACAGTTTCTGCAAATTCATTGCAAAGTCGACACTTCACGTTGATATGTTCTTTACGAATCACATTTTGGCGTTTCTGAGTGGCATGTGACTGGTCATCAATAAGGAAGCCTCAGTTTCACATTTAATACCAACCGACTTCATCCAGGCGAAGGAATAGGTTGGTTTGCTATTCTGTTCGCACATAGCAGTAGGTGCTACGAGTGTACAATCCACCGCCTCGCCACGTGGTAAGGAGTCGTGGTAAGAGAGAGAGGGAGAGAGAGAGAGGGTGGGTGGTGGGGGGTGGGTGGTGTGTGGTGTTAGCGAGTAGGCAGAAAGAAAACGGCATGTTCAAACTGTGAAACAGCCAGCCATTTTGTCAAAAACATTTCATTATCTTTATCAAATGAACTTTACCATTTATTACTATGTATACCAATTAATTGTTCTCGTCAGGATATGGCCGAAATATTGCCGTTGTGACGATAAATTTTAACTCACTTACTCACTCTTTATCAAATGTATGTTTTTCAGCATCATTATAACTTTATAACTTTTTTGGGAATTGGTTTAAATTTAATTCTTTGGGATTGCATTTACATTTGTAAATGTATTGTTTATGGTTGTGAATTACTAATTGACAAGATTGCTTCCATTGGGGTCACCTAGATGAAATCATTACTACGACTGGTTTCATTTTCATGATTTCTGATTGACTTGGAAGCATTTTGACATTTGCTCTTGCGTAATAGCTCAACGCTGACTTTTGTCTTCCATCATGACCCGCCAACCGAGGGCAAAATGAACGCTCTTGGGCAAAGGTATGTGTGGTTCAGAAATAATCAAGCTTTTCATGCAATTACAAATTGCTACTTACCGAGATCATGGCAAAGTCCTGCTATTTCAATACACTTGATTTCATCTTTTCCAAAAGTTGTAGGTTGTTTCCATTCCAGAATCTGAGCAAATTTCCCTGCGAGATGGTAAGTCCTGTATTAATATAAAAGGGAAGACGTCTTAGCAAACAGAAATAATGTTAATATGTTTGTACTGTGTACGGCAAGAATTTATGTCACGGGAATAAAGGAGCACTATTTTTTACATTAATTCACGTCTTGAACTGTTCCCTTAATGACGAGTATCAGGCATTCTACTTTTGCCAATGTCGCAATACTATTTACCCGATGCTGTGTTCAAATCTGTTGTGTGTTGCGCCCGGATATACAAAGTAACCTCCTCCGAGCTGCTTCAAATACCTCAACCTCTGAAACTGTGGGGTGTCTATTATCTTCATACACAGACCCGACACTCTTATAGTCCCATGAATAGGGTCGTTGAAAATCTGATAAAGACATGAAATGGAATGAATCGATTCCTTCGGTTTAAAAGTGTATTCTTCTCTGTATCTGCAAATGCGTTCACGAATGTACAATGAGATAACAACATGGATCTGGTTTATATTTATTCGCCATTCGCTGACATATCAAAGAAATGGACGCTAATTTGTCTGACGTTAAGATGCTTACCTTTAACAGTGGATCGGAATCAGAATCACTTCTGTGGACAAAAACGTTCATTGATATATATATTCTACTAGCTCATTTAGTCATCGGTACGATTTTGAAAATAATGTCACCTCCTATATCATAGAATTACAACATCCTGACTCATGCTCAGTTAAGTAACGCAATGTTGGTAATTTAATATAAGCCACACTGGATGAAAATATTTCAACACCAAGATAATTCTATCCTCTGAACAAACTGTCCTTCGTCGGCAGGTTTTTATAATAACTATATATATTCTATTACAATGTCAAATGTTCTCGTCACGATATGGCTGAAATATTGCCGATGTGACGTTAAATAATAACTCACTCACTCACTCACTGGATAATAATAAATTCCCACCTCGAATAAAGAATCAGTTAAGTGATAGAGCGTGTGCGCATGCACTGAGATAATAAAAATATACTTATGGAACGATTTAAGTACCCCAAATTTCACCATATTGATGTAGCTATCGATGATGATGATGATATGTCGATGATGCCATTGTTAAGTAGCAAATTTCAGGTTATGAAAACCAAGGTTTCAGTTTGAAACAGTTTGCCAAAACGCAGCTTACATTGTACATGCACGTGAAGGATGCTACCCACTCATTTCCCCACTAGCCATTCAATTTGTGAATATGCTATCCTGTTCATCCATACACATTTTGAGGAGATTATCATTGGGGTCGAAATGGCAGAAAGTGGACATGTCATGCAGCTGGAATGTCATTTAAGGCCCTCGGGCGTCGCTTCGTTTCTGCCACTCTGCCACTCTGTCAGTAGACATACCCGGAAGCCCCAATAAACAAGCGCTGTCACGTGATGTGTGAATCTTTCGCCAAAAGCACTCGTCTTAAACACCTCTGGGTGCCCAACAGACGTTTGCAAACCAGGAGTCCAGGCCCGCGTTTCACAAAAGCCTCCTAACTTTAGGAGGTCGTAGCCCCTACGACCTTGTTTACGACCCTCTTCCGACCTTCTTTACGACCGTTTCACAAAGACGTCGTATACATGTCGTACTACGCGGTCCTAAATCCATGTCGTACATCGTATAAGAGGTACTATGTTGCATAGCAACGCATAAAGCGAGACCGTTGTAGCAAGAAACAACAATCCGTTAACCTTATGTCAATCAATTCGTTTGTCGGTGTTCCAGTATCAGTCCTGGAACACAGAACTCTCAGTACCAGCAAAGGAATAATACGTGATCGAGATCAATTGTTCACAGACATGACTGAAAGTGAAATAGCATTTGAAATGAAAGATCAAGATGTGTTCAACTAATTAACACTTATCTCTTTTCCTTTTCAGCACCAATCGCCCCACCCCCACCCCCACCCCACCCCCCAATCAGGCTACTGCAACGTTGACATTTTGTATTCCAAATCCCTTAAGATGATTCAAATGTCAAAATGTCAAAAGTATGGCCATGGTGTCAATTCCTGTACAAGACCTGTGACATGTGCACACTGCAGCGAGCAGACTCTACTGAACACTGTGACAACGATAAAAACAATGTACAAATTGTTCAGGCAGCCACTCATCCTTTTTCAAAACACTGTCCCATCTGGAAACTACAGATGGACATAATGGTACTCAAACTCAAACTCAACATAATGGTAAACCATCAAAACCTAAACCAAGATCCGAATCGTCAAAAGGACAGCAAAATGCGAGAATTTCAAAAGGGTCAAATAACCAAATCCAACTTTTCAATAAGTTTGGATCACTTGAAAAATGGATGTTATGGAAAACCTCTAGCCGAGGGCAAACAGCGTGTCGCCCTCAAGGGAAGGTGCGGGTAGATCCCAAATCAATCTACCCAAAAATAATGTTTTTAAATAATCTTAAACAGTGGAATTGTCGAGGTCTGAGGACCAACTTTAATGAAATACACCTATTGGTGCAAGATTTTAAACCATCAGCATTCTGCCTGCAACAAACTTACCTAGAGCAGAAAACTATAGTTTTCCGTCAGTTCCAAGCATACCATTCTTTTTCTCCTCCGGGTGATCGGGCCACTGGAGGATCTTCAATCCTTGTGAGGCAAGATGTTATCCACAGCCCTGTTGTGCTTAGGACTAATCTTCAAGCTGTTGCTGTGCATCTTACTCTTCGCGTTGTTTTCACTCTGTGTTCACGATATATTCCACCATCTGCAGCTCTTCAGCAAGCTGATATTCAAAATCTCTATGATCAGCTTCCCAAACCATGTATTATCATGGGGAATTTGAATGGTCACAATCCACTCTGGGGGAGGTATAAATACTAATACTAAAGGTAAAGTTCTGGAGGAGTTCATCATTAATAACGGCCTGTGTATATTTAATGATGATTCCCATACTTATTTGCATCCTGCTACTCACACCTACTCTTCTCTGGATTTGTCTCTAACTGATGCTAACCTTCTAAACGACTTTGAATGGTCAGTACATAATGACCTTTGTGGCAGTGACCATTTCCCAACCATACTTTCAGCAGTAAATCCATCTGATACTCCACCTTATACAAGACGGAATTTCACAAAGGCAAACTGGTCGATGTTTCAAACTCTATGCACAAGTAAACTCAAACCTGAAACCCATTCAGGTTTTCTCTGATGTTTTGAATGAAATAGCTGATGATATATTCCAAAGTCCTCAATCAATCCACATATAAAAAAAAACATGATTTAACTCGAATTGTAGGCAAGCTCGGAAAGAAGGAAAAGGGCTGAACATTACTTCCGCCATCACCCAACTGGCCATAATCTAAATACATTTATAAAATTAAATGCAAAAGCTTGTATAACGTTCAAACAAAATGAGCGTATTTATTGGCGAAACTGTGTTTCTGGAATATATTCACGAACACCAATGTCTAAAGTTTGGAATATGGTGCAAAGAATAAAAGGTAAAGGTTTCCAAATCCAGTGTTCACCATCTTCAGGAGGGTGACACATTACTGACTGATAAAGTTGAAATATCAAATAAACTAGGGGAAACTCTAGCAACACATTCTTCTTCATCAAACTATATACCGAAATTTCAAAAATATAAAGAACACCAAGAAAAAAAGAATATTACTTTGACTCTGAAAATGGTGAAGATTATAATGAAGTCTTTTTCATTCATGAGCTACATACTGCTTTAGGGCAAGCTCTCGATCCTGCAACAGGTGCTGATAACATTCATTATCTGTTACTTAAACATTTACCTGATTCCTCTTTAGAAACACTTTTAAATATATTTTATCAGATTTGGACAACGGGTCATTTCCCTTCATCCTGGCGAATTGCTGTTGTAATCCCAGTTCCTAAACCTGGTCGCGATCACTCAGATGCTTCCAATTACAGGCCTATATGACTTACAAGTTGTGTTTGAAAAGGCACCCATGAAGGGCCACCTCCTCGTGGTGGGTGCTGGGTAATGCTAAGCGCTCTCCAACCCCCCGTTGTGGACCCGGGGGCATATTTGGTCCACCAACCCGTTTGCCGTGGGTTGCGCCCCTGTGTCGGTGGAGGACGGGATTCTGGTGGTTGAGGGCACTGGTTCCAGGAACAGTGTTCCTTTGCCCAATACACCACTTCGACCCTTACTTCACCTAGACGGGTGGTAGAATCGGCCCGATTCTATCAATCGGCTGGTCACGCCGTGCCCTGTGCGTAGAGATTATTTTTGCACATATTCAACATAATATTTGGTCTTGGCTGTTTACATTCAACTTGCATGTATATATATATCTATATCTATATATTTGTATCTATGAAATTGCCTAGAGTCCTATGCCAGAAGGCGGTGGCTCATGGGCCAATCTGGCAATTTTGACCTCCAGGTTCTGTTTGTCTTCAGGGATCTGTCTAGGGCCGGACCAGCCTGACTTATACCCTGTTTGGCAAGAATAGCTACCTGTGTTTATTTTGCTGGAGTATAGCATCCCTGTAACCCTGGTGTTTGTAGTTGGCTTCCACTACAACACCGTTCTTGTTGACACTCCATGGTGGGTGGGGAGCAGGGATGTCGAATATTTTCCTTCATCATGGCTACCCCACAATTAACTGGTTCTAGATCCAAAACTAAGAGAAGGCATGTCGATAGTGATACTGTTAATTCTTCGGATGATGAATTCGTACACAGTCCTGATTACTGGCCCCTTTTTCTGGTTGTAGAAGGTGTTGATGGTGAATCCCTCAAAATCAACCCTTTTGTTGTATCCAAATCAATTGAAGGCATTTGTGGCAACGTGAAGAATGTCACCCGTCTCCGCTCCGGTTCCTTGCTAGTGGAATGTGCACGGAGACAACAGTCTCTAAATCTGCTCAAGGCCCATCAATTTGCAAATACTGAGATTGTTGTCTCAGTGCACAAAACCTTAAATTCATGTAGAGGCATTGTGCGTGACTGTGCGAAGTGTCTCTCAGACATGAGTGAGGAGGAAATTGCAGCGGAGTTGAAGAATCAAGGTGTAACATCAGTGAAAAGGTTCACTAGGAAAGATGGTGACAGAATTATAAAACAAACACCTACCTTTTCACATTTGCACTTTCGAAAATCCCTTCTTCTATCAAAGCCGGTATTTCAACATCGGAGTGGATGTGTATATACCAAATCCACTCCGGTGTTTCAACTGTCAACAGTTTGGTCATGGAGCAAAATCTTGCCGTAACTCCCAAGTTTGCTCCCGCTGCAGTAAGAAACATGACAGCACAGACTGCACAGATATCATCAAATGTGCAAACTGCAGCGGCGACCACATGTCATTTTCAAAATCATGCCCGTGTTATGTGAAACAAAACAAAATCCTCGCAATCAAGTACACTAAAGACATTTCATTTATAGAAGCTAAGAAATTAATAGAGAAGGAGTCCACTTCCACTTCTGCACTGTCATACTCTGCTGCTGTTTCCTCTTCACCTCCAAAGGTTGATCAGGGATGCCAAACAGCAGTTACCTGGATCACTAATGTTCAGAATATTCTTTACGATGTTGAGGCTGGAGCTATGTCTTCTTCTTCTTCGTCCACATCAGCTTCTCAGACTATCCTGTCTTCTGAAACAATGCCAGCAAGGACTATGCCTGAGCCTGCAATTGAACCTGAACCTGAATCTGTGAAAAGAAATCCGCCACTTTCAAAAAGGAAAACAAAACTCAAGAAAAAAGAATCAAAGGGCCTCAAACATGCTGAGCTGCCTTTACCACTGACTGTTCCTCTGGAGGTTCATAACGTCTTTGAACCTCTGGATATGGAGATCACTCCATCACTAACATTACAGCGTAAAGGACCACCTTCTCGCTCACGATCTCCTATTGAAGCTCCATGAGCTGCATGCCAAATTTAATACAATGGAATTGTAGAGGTCTTCGGAATAATTTTACTGATCTACAGCTATTAATTCAAGATTTCAAACCATCTGCTATTTGTTTACAAGAAACATTCCTCAAAACCACAGATAAAATTGATTTAAGACAGTATGACTCATATCACCACTTTTCGCCCCTGGGTGATAAAGCAACTGGAGGATCGTCTGTTTTGGTGAGGCAGGGTGTCATTCATAGTCCTGTCCCTCTCAACACCCCTCTCCAGGCTGTTGCAGTTCGTATGACATTAAATGGTGTGTTCACGTTATGTTCTTTGTACATTCCACCGTCGTATTGTCTTCAACAGTCTGATATTCAGGCACTTTATGACCAACTCCCGAAAACCCGTGTCGTCATGGGAGATTTAAATGGTCATAACCCACTTTGGGGTAGTAATGACAGCAATGCAAAAGGTAAAGTACTGGAGGATTTTTTCTTAAACAACGATTTATTCATATTTAATGATGGTTCTCATACATATCTACATCCAGGAACTGGAACTTACTCTTGTCTGGATTTATCCATTGTTGACTCTAATTTACAGAGTGAATTTGAATGGTCAGTTCACGATGACCTCTGTGGAAGTGACCATTTTCCCACCGTATTGAAATCTGTGACACCTTCTGATATTCCTCCATCATCACGATGGAACTTTGCTAAAGCAAACTGGGATTTGTATGAAATTCGTTGTTCTACTAAACTAACACCTGGTGCTTTTCTTGATGTTCCTGACCCTGTTACACTCTTCTCTAACGAACTAGCTAAAATAGCTGATGAATGTGTTCCGAAGTCTCTTCCAATCCACACATACGTAAACCATGGTTTACCGCTGACTGCAAACAAGCTAGGAAGGCCCGGAAAAAGGCTGAACAGTATTTCCGTCGCCATCCTATGGTCCACAATTTACATAAGTTCAAAATTTTAAATGCTAAAGCAAGGCGTACTTTTAAACAAAACAAACGCCAGTCTTGGCAAAATTATGTTTCAAAAATAAATTCACGTACGCCAATGTCAAAGGTATGGAACATGATCCAGAAAATCAAAGGTAAGGGTTCTAAATCTAGCATTCGCCATCTGAAAGATGGGAATCAATTATTGACTAATAAATCAGATATTGCTAACAAACTTGGTGAGACTTTGGCCAAACATTCTTCCTCATCTAATTATGTACCTGCATTCCAAACATATCAAAAACAGCAAGAAAAGAAAGCTATTAATTTCAGTTCAGATAATGGGGAAGACTACAATGAAACCTTTTCGATACATGAGCTTCATACTGCTCTTGATCAGGCTCACGATACTGCTTCTGGAGCTGATAACATACATTATCAACTCCTGAAGCACTTGCCAGAGTCATGTTTGGCGACACTGTTACATATTTTGATGACATTTGGACAACTGGAAATTTCCTTCGTCGTGGCGTGATGCTATAATTGTGCCCATACCTAAACCTGGACGTGATCATACGGATCCTTCCAATTATAGGCCAATTTCACTAACTAGCTGCGTTTGCAAGACCATGGAACGCATGATAAATAATCAACTTGTTTGGTACCTGGAAACCAATAACTTCATAACAGATATACAATGTGGTTTCCGTAAAAACAGAAGTACTATTGATCATTTAGTGCGTTTAGAATCTTTTGTTAAGAATGCCATAATTAATAAACAGCATGCAGTGTCGATCTTTTTCGATTTAGAAAAAGCATACGACACGACATGGAAACATGGGATTTTAAAAGATTTACATGACTTTGGATTACGAGGCCGTTTGCCTCAATTTATATCCAACTTTTTATATGGCAGGCAATTTCAAGTCCGGGTGGGTTCTACCCTGTCTGACCATTATAATCAGGATCAGGGTGTCCCTCAAGGCAGTATTTTGTCTGTCACATTGTTTAGTATCAAGATAAACAGTTTATCAAAGGTTTTAAATGATTCAATAGATGGATCACTTTTTGTGGATGATTTTAATATTTCTTGTCGCGGTAAAAATATGCATACTATTGAACGGCAACTGCAGTTGTGTTTAAACAAGATAGATAAATGGTGTCTCGAAAATGGCTTTAAATTTTCTAAATCCAAAACTAATTGTATACATTTCTGCCGGAAATACAAACCGCATAAAGACCCGGAACTATCTCTAAATGGCACTCCTATCAAAGTTGTGAAGGAGGCCAAGTTCTTGGGTATTATTTTTGATTCACACTTAACGTTTCTACCACATATTAAAGCCCTTAAAACTAAAATGCCTGAAGGCACTTGACTTGTTGAAAGTCGTTTCCAATTCTAAGTGGGGAGGGGATCAAGCTACCCTCCTACATCTATATCGATCATTGGTCCGTTCCAAACTTGATTATGGTTCCATCGTTTATGGTGGAGCCTGCAAGAGCAACCTAAAACTATTAGATTCTGTCCACCACCAAGGTCTGAGACTATGTCTTGGCTCTTTTAGAACTTCGCCTGTTGACAGCCTCTACATAGAGGCAGATGAGCCATCTCTTGCACAACGCCGTATCAAATTATCATTACAGTATATTACCAAACTGTTCTCAAACAAATCTAACCCTGCATATAACTGCGTCTTTAATCCCCTCTATGAGGATTTATACAACAAAAAGCCTTCTCTTGACCCGCCTCTTGGGCACAGAATTAAACCATTTCTTTCTGCTGCCGGCATTGAGCTGGATTATATATCCCCTTCCCGTTTTCTTTCTTCTCCTCCTTGGCAACTGGTGAGGCCTGAAGTTGACCTAACTCTGACAAAGTTTAAGAAGTCTGAAACTAATGAATTACAGTATAAACAAGAATATAATCAATTAAAAATCAAATATAATACATACAAATCCTTATTTACAGATGGGTCCAAGGACGGTGGCGCAGTGGCATGTGCCACTGTCATTGGATCCAGAACAATATCTTCTAGAATACCTGATAACAGCTCTATATTTACAGCAGAAGCAAACGCCATCTTAACAGCTCTTAAATACAGTCAAATCCCGATGAGTCGAATCGCTGGGGACCAAGTAAAAGATTCGGCTTATCGATGTATTCGAGACATAGGTATGTCGATAAGGGTAGAAAAAAAGATGATTCAATATTGAACAATTCCTTTATTCAGCACATCATATATAAATATAGCACAACAATACATAAGGTGACATAGACAATGGATAATAATGGATAATGGAAACAAACATTATACAAATGAGAACACATTTCAATACTAGCACAATAAAATACAAAATACATTTACCTCTTAAAATCCATGAACAAAATCTATCGGCAATCGATAGATATACTTGTACATGCCGCCATCTTGAATCTTATTAATACAAAAAGATGAACTCACTTCGGGAAAAAGTCTGACATTAATGTTTGTTTCTGTGAATTTCCCTTACATTTATCCACAAATTCACGGACGCTTGCCAAGTGGGAAAAATGTTCGTTGTTTGTACCTGGAACCGACTCGAGAAATTCCTCCAGTCCTTCACAGAACTTTATCGCTTCCGATACGGATGGTGGTGGTTTGACGGCAGGGTGTGTCTCGTCTTCATCATCAGACGAGTCGTCGTTGTGACAGGTGCTAAATCTTTCGTTTCCGTAAAATCACTAATCTGCCCTTTGTACTCACCCGACAATAGCGGAAAGGTGCGAGCCGCGCTGGTTTGTTAATTGGATCAGTTACACGTAGTTGGATCACCAATTAACTTCTCATTGACTGACTTCGGCTTATGTATACAAGATTACTATTGTTTGAATCTCAAGGGACCAAATTTCCATTTTGAGTCATCGTGTATATTTATGAGACGAATTCGTGTAACCGGAAATCAAATGATGACAAAAATAGCAGGGAATGGTCGGGACCGACAGGTACTTCGTGTTATGCATAATATTCGAGACACCGGCATTCGACTCATCGGGATTTGACTGTATATTCAAAGACATTCCAAACATAAACAATGTATAATATTTTCTGACTCTCTTTCTTGCCTTCAGGCTATTAAAAATCTCTCTTGCAAACATCCACTTTTAATTGAAATAATCGAATTATATAATGATCTTGCTACTGGCCAATGTGACATCGTCTTTTGTTGGTTACCCAGCCACGTTGGCATTTCTGGGAACACCATGGCTGATATTGCTGCTAAGGCAGCACTCAACAAATCTGTGACACCACTTCTTATCCCATACTCTGATTGTAAAGCCAGCATTAGAACATACATCCGCGATCTAATGCAAAAGAAGTGGGACACCCAAGTAGGTATTAATAAATTACATGCAATAAAACCCTACATTGGTTACACCTACTTGGGTTGTCAGTCCAGATTTGAAGAGGTCATTATGCGACGATGTCGC
The DNA here is from genome assembly GCF_003918875.1 of Haliotis rubra. Taxonomy (NCBI): domain Eukaryota; kingdom Metazoa; phylum Mollusca; class Gastropoda; order Lepetellida; family Haliotidae; genus Haliotis; species Haliotis rubra. The sequence continues at coordinate 130,388 of NW_025765543.1, read as the reverse complement.
ATTGGCCACACTAGATATACTCACCAGTATTTACTGAAAGGCGAAGATCCTCCGTTTTGCATCCCTTGTGATGAAAGAATCACGGTCAAGCATGTCCTGCTTGACTGTGTTGAATATTCCATCACAAGGGATAAGTATTTCAGTGTCAAAACTTTGAAGGATCTTTTTTATAATGTTAATTATCATTTAATAGTTGAATTTTTAAAAGAATTAGATTTGCTTACTGATCTGTAAATAGTTAAATATTTTATTGTTGGTAGTTTAGATTAATAACTGAGATTGTTAGTGGCTGTGCCCCTCAAAGGGGGTTGAAGTAGGGTAAAATTATTGTCCTCCTGAGAGGGTACGTAAGTCCCAAAGCATTCAATGTAAATTTAAATCTACTGTTATTTTTAATCGTAGAATATATGTTCTTTTAATTTGTGGCTTGAATATCTAAAATTGCTAATAGCTGAGGGATGGTGTAAATCCAGCTAGGGTCCATGCAGGAAGCAAAAGTAATGTAAGTCCCCATGGTCCCTAGTATGGTGATCTACCTTCAGTTGTTAGCAATCTATAGCCCGGTTTTATATTGTATTGTCAACTATAGTTAAACTGTTTTAGATATAATTACTAGTTTTTAAATTATTCTTTGTGATAATCTAGTTATTTTACTGTCCTTCGTAGGCAGGCTTTTATAATTTACTATTACTTACTATGTGTACCAATTAATTGTTCTCGTCACGATATGGCTGAAATATTGCCGATGTGACGATAAATTTTAACTCACTCACTCACTGTGTTTGTAAGACCATGGAAAGAATGGTCAATAACCGATTAATATGGTACTTAGAGTAAAAAAAATATTATTACAAATATCCAATGTGGGTTTAGAAAACATAGAAGTACCATAGACCATTTAGTCAGACTGGAAACGTTTGTAAAGGATGATATCATCAATAAACAACACGCTGTGTCAATATGTTTTTATTTAGAAAAAGCTTACGATACGACATGGACATATGTTTTTAACAGATTGGCAGTTCCAGGTACGTGTGGGTTCCACCATGTCTGATTTTTATGATCAAGATCAAGGTGTGCGACGAGGTGGCATTTTATCAGTAACGTTATTCAGTATAAAGATCGAAACAGCTTATCGAATGTTTTAAATGAATCTGTTGATGGATCATTATTTGTAGATGATTTTAATGTGTCATGTCGAGGTAGAAATATGCACACGATTGAGAGACAGCTGCAGTTGTGTCTTAATAAAATAAATGATTGGTCAGAACGTAATGGTTTTAAGTTTTCAAAATCTTCAACAAATTGCATTCATTTTTGTCGAAAGTATAAACCACATAGGCACCCGGATCTCCATCTTTCGGGCACTCCAATCAAAGTTGTAAAGGAAGCTAAATTTCTGGGAATGATATTTGATCAACACCTTACTTTCTTACCGCATATTAAAAATCTGAAAGCTAAATGTCTGAAGGCACTGGATTTACTGAAAGTTGTTTCTAACTCCAAATGAGGAGGGGACCAAATTACCCTACTTCACTTGTACAGATCACTTATCCGTTCTAAACTAGATTATGGCTCCATCATCTATGATGGAGCCTGCAAGAGCAATCTTAAATTATTAGATTCTGTACACCATCAAGGTCTAAGACTTTGTCTTGGATCTTTCCGGACATCTCCCATTGATAGTCTTTACTACAATATGTCACAAAAATGTCTTCAAATGAGTCTAACCCAGCATATAATTGTGTTTTTGATCCTTTTTATGAAGATCTGTACAACAAGAAGCCTTCTGTTATTCCCCCTTTAGGAATACGAATCAAACCTTTTATTTCTGCTGATCAGACTGAGCTCGAAACTATCTCTCCTTTCTGACAGATTTCTTCTCCACCTTGGCAATTGGTAAGACCACAGGTTGATCTAACCCTTTCTCAATAAAAGAAATCGGAAACAAATCCATTATAGTATCAACAAGAATAGTATCAGATAAGAAGTAAATATGATATTTACAAATCTATCTTTACAGATGGGTTCAAGGATGGTGGTGCTGTAACAAGCGTAGCATATGTCATTGATCCAGAACATTATCTATAAGATTACCACAGAACGCTTCCATTTTCACCGCCGAATCAAAAGCGATCTTAACAGTCCTAGAATATGTAAGTAACAAATCTAAACATAAGAATATTATTATTTTTTCAGACTCACTATCCTGCCTTCAGGCTATACAAAACAATACGTGTCAACATCCAGTTGTACTTGACATCAATGAATTACATAATAAACTTGCTACTGGCCAATATGACATCGTCTTTCGTTGGTTACCCAGCCATGTTGGAATCGCTGATAATACAATGGCTGACGCTACAGCCAAATCGGCACTAAACAAATCTGTAACACCACTTCTGATACCATACACTGATATAAACCTGTGATTATATCCTACATCCGTGATCAAAGAAGTGGGACACTCAGGTGGGTATGAATAAACTAAATGAAATTAAACCAAGTATCGGTTATACCCACTTGGGATGTCAGTTCAGATTGGAAGAGGTAATATTACGACGGTGTCGTATTGGTCATTCACCATATACTCATGAATATTTATTGAAAGATGATGATCCTCCGTTTTGTGTCCCTTGTGATGAGAGAATCACGGTCAAGCATGTCCTGCTTGACTGTATTGATTTTTCCATTGCAAGGGATAAATGTTATGGTGTCAAAACAATAAAGGATCTTTTTAATAACGTTCATCCTCATTTAATCTTGGATTTTTTAAAAGGAATAGACTTAATAGTTAAATTTTGATGTACATAGTGATGCCTTTTATAACTCGGTAGGATATAATTATTACAACAGATTGATTGTGACTGTACCCTTGACGGGGGCTGAAGTACCGTAAAGCTATTGTTCCCCTATGAGAGTACATAAGTCCCATTTCATTCAAAGAATGTTTATATCTCCCATCGTTTTAATAGTAGAATATTTGTTCTTTTAATGATCGGCTAAATTTCTGCAATATCGCCAACACCTAAGGGGATGGTGTAAAACCACTCAAACCCATCCATTCGTCGTGCAAATGACGTTAGTGCCAAATCAGGTTTTGCACGTGCAGTCGATCACGTGATCTTCGCATCGAAGTTTTCTTCATATGCACGTGTTTGCATTGGCCTCAAGAATTGAAAAAACACTTTTAAACCACAGTTCTAAGGGTACTTGAAATGCCACGATTGTCAAATGTGCAACGTGAACGTGCCGTTGGCATGTTGCAAGCGGGAAGATCAGTTATTGACGTCGCAACAGCAATGGGATGCAGCCGTCGTACTGTGTATGACTTGCAAGGTCGTCTACAACAAGCTGGCACCACTTCTGATCGCCCAAGGTCGGGTCGTCCACGTGTGACGTCACGAGCTGAAGACCGTCACATCGTCCTACGTCACCTACGTGACAGATTTCTGCCGGCTACACGAACCAGGGCTGAGATGTTTAGAGGTCGACTGTCCTCACAGACCATTCGAAATCGGTTGCGGGCTGCCAATCTCCATTCTCGACGTCCATATCGTGGGCCAATATTGAGGCCGTTTCATCAACGTCAACGTCTGCTGTGGGCCCAACGTCACCTCCGACGGTCCCAGAGAGACTGGAATCGAGTCGTCTTTAGCGATGAATCCAGGTTTACCCTCAGATTCGCGGACGGCAGGCATAGAGTCTGGAGACGACGTCGTCAACGGTTTGCCCAATGTTGTGTACAGGAAGTCGACAGATTCGGGGGCGGAAGTTGCATGGTGTGGGGTGCTTTCTGTGGGAACAACCGTTCCCGATTTCTGGTTATCCGTGGAAACCTCACAGCTGCTGCTTACCGCGACCAGGTGCTCAACCCTGAACTCGTTCCTTTCATGGCGGCTCATGGCCCAGATCTACAGTTCCAGGATGATAATGCTCTGCCGCATACCGCGATGTTGACACGAAATTTCCTTCAAAACGCTGTAATCAACGTCATGGACTGGCCATCGAGGTCCCCTAACCTTAATCCAATAGCGCACGTTTGGGATGCACTTGGGAGAAAGCTTCGTGGTCTTAGGAACCAACCTCAGAATTTGCAGGAACTTTGCGCTGCCTTGCAAGAGCAATAGCGCAGAATCCCCACCCACGTGTTCACAAGCATCAGGCAGTCGATGAGGAGACGGTGTTTGGCAGTGGTGAATGCGCGGGGCGGCCATACACGATATTGAACTGAGAAATTTCGCATTTTTATTCTTGTGACTTGACATTCTGTATACCCATGTTTTGGAACGGCGGTGTAGCCTAATGGAACTGATTATGGCACTGTCAGTGTATCGAGTACATCACACAGATCTCAGCAATGAAATAATAACAATTTAACCGTCTTACCATCTCTTGTTCTTTTGTAGTGCCCTAAAGAAAGAATGTGAAGTTTCTTTTTTTTGACTCAGTATATTTTGTATTGTTTTCTGCAGTCATAGCGTTTAGTACAACATACAAGTTTTAAACCAAATTTGTGGTATTCTTGTATTTTTACTGTCCTTCGATGACAGGTTTATATGGTATATATTTATTGTGATTTTACTGATACATTGTTCTCGTCACGGTATGGCTGAAATACTGCCAATGTGACGTTAAATATTAACTCACTCACTCACTCACTCACTCTCACTATGATACTCTTACCATGCATATTCTAAAGGTATTGAGCCATTGCAAGCAATGAATAGCGGACTGGATGTCGGAAAATTTAAAAAAAATGCCACGCAGTGTAAAATCGGAAGTTTTCTTTGTTTACATTTCAAACTAGCGCAGTCTTCCGAGCACAGCGTTCGGTTTCACACCCAATATCTTTCGTTTCATTTTATCTTTCTAGACAGTTGGTATTGGTGACAAAGACCAGTTGTAATTTGATTTTAAAATGTAAGGGGAATTCAGTGATTTGTCGCGGCTGACTATTAAATATACGTGATGTAATAGGCGTCTCAAAACCGGCCTTTGAGATGCGTGATTTTGTAAACACTATCAAAAATGGCGGAAAGCGCACTTCGGCGTTGGTGTAAGTATATTTTCGAAAACATCCCAACCGATTCTAGGTTCATCGGCAGCGTTTCAGATTTATCACTAGTGACATCAGGAAAAACTGAGTTCAGTGATCATTAATATGGTATTTTTGAAATTCAATCCTCCCAGTAATTATCCGATTTTCACATTTGAAAACATACTGTACAGCAAATAATGCTGTGAATCGTGATTTCGTATTTGATGAGAAATGGCGACATTTACGATCAAGCCTATTTTGAAAGGTTATTTTAAGCAATTTAGCTTTGTCTGAGATAATAGTGGAAGAAACAGGGAATATCCCGCAGAATACAAAACTGTGAAGTATATTTGTGTGCGTGATATATTTAGAATTTTATTCGACTTCAAAGTGAGGGTTAAAGCGGAAGGACATATATCCCTGTGGTACACATGGGGTTTAATCAAGTCCAGAGACTCGGCCAGAGCACTAGTGGTGTCGCGGAGTATTCTTTGCACACTAGCTCTGGAAAATCCATGGCGATCCCCAATTTCACTGAAGAAAACCCCTTTTCGAACTCCATCGAGCACATCTTGGGTTTTCTTGGTCGTCCTTTGCAGGTAAGGGTCCTCCTGTACCAAATGTGGGTGAATTGGAGGCAGCATTATATCGCATGAGGAGCGTCGGCAGTTGCCTCGGGAACGTATCACTGGTGGCATGAGGAGAAGGGTGAAGGTTGTCATCCAGGCATGTGGCGGATACACGTGATACTGATGTCAAACACCCCGCGAGATTTCAGTGGGCCTTTACGAGATCAGACACTATATTATCGTATGTGAATCAACAGTGTTGACATACTGCCTACATTTTGTTGTTTTTCTGTTATGATGTTTTTTAATCTACCATCAGATAATCAGGCATTATTGCTCTTCTGGAAGTCTGAAATTTCTTGACACCTTTCTGTTCACATCACTGTTCCCGAATAGGGTGCGAAAAAATATGTTTCAGGTGTATATGTGCACATTAGTGTGAACGTTTATATCCGTTCACAGAAGTGTGAACTACGAACATCATATCAGGTTATTGCCCAATCCACCAATGAGAATACAGACAACGTTGTAAACCTTGAAGTATTGCATTGTTTATACCTTTCTTCACTACAAGTATGAGCATATACACGTGCAACTAATACTCACTCTGAGATACCGGGATTTCCTGAAAGTAATGAACACAAGCTATATCAAATCGTCTAAATCCTACCAATGGATTCTACTTGGCGGCAACAGTTTTATTATTACAATAATACATTATGCCTAAAGGCTTTTTTTACTATCAAAATAACAGATGGCTATTTTACGAAAGAACGACAGTTCCTTCAAAATGGAATCATCTACTGCGGAATAACAGTACCCAGAGTGAATGTAGTTTGGAAATATCTGAACTACTTTAAGGCGCGGTGTAAATCAACAAATTCGCTCAAGACAACAACAGCACTCCCACTGTCAATCATGTCTTACGACCACTATATATTTTCACTCTGTCATGTGTCAGCAGTGCAATCATCTTCTGTCATGTGTCACCTGTGCAATCATCTTCTGTCATGTTCAATGGGTTCGATCATTCTGTCATGTGTGGGCGGTGCAATCATCTTCTGTCACACTGGTACAATCATCTTCTGTCATGTATAAGCGGGGCGGTCATTCTGTCATGTCAGCTGGGCGGTCATTCTGTCATGTGTGCGGGGGCCGGTCATTCTGTCATATGTGAGCGGAGCAGTCATTCTGTCATGTGTAAGTGGGGCGGTCATTCTGTCATATGTGAGCGGAGCAGTCATTCTGGCATGTGTAAGTGGGGCGGTCATTCAGTGATGTGTCAGTGGGGCGGTCATTCTGTCTTGTGTCAGTGGGGCTGTCATTCTGTCATGTGTAAGTGGGGCGATCATTCTGTCTTGTGTCAGTGGGGCTGTCATTCTGTCATGTGTCAGTGGGGCGGTGATTCTGTCAAGCGTAAGCAAGGCGGTTATTCTGTTATGTGTCAGCGGGGCGGTCTTCTGTCATGTGTCAGCGGGGCGGTCAATCTGTCATTTGTGAGTGGGGCTGTCATTCTGTCATGTGTCAGTGGGGCGTCCTTCTGTCCTGTGTCAGCAGATTAGTCTTTCTGTCATGTGTCAGCCGGGCGGTCATTCTGTCATGTGTCAGCGGGGCAGTCATTGTGTAATGTGTCAGTGGGGCGGTCATTCTGTCATGTGTGAGTGGGGCGGTCATTCTCTCATGTGTCAGCGGGTTAATCATTCTGTCATGTGTCAGTGGGGCGGACATTCTGTCATGTCTCAGCGGGGCAGTCATTGTGTCATGTGTCAGGTGGGCAGTCTTTCTGTCATGTATCAGTGGGGTGCCCATTCTGTCATGTGTCATTGAGGCAGTCATTCTTCTGTCATGTGTCAGCGGGGCAGTCATTCTGTCATGTGTCAGCGGGGCGGTCATTCTGTCATGTGTCAATGGGCGGTCATTCTGTCATGTGTCAGTGGGGCTGTCATTCTGTCATGTGTCAGCTGGGCGGTCATTCTGTCACCAATGGCACCCGTCACAAACACATACAACACTAAACAGCGATCAGACGTTTTTCATACCTGAAGGCGTGAATGTTAAAACAGTAACAAAATACATAATTTCAATTATTGCTTTTATTTCAGTGTATTCAGTGATAAAACATGTTCACATTCATTCTCGGACTTAGGCTAAGTTTGAGGGATAGACTTACCAGAGTCATATTGTGTTGAGCAAGAAGCATCTGAGCCGTCTTCAAAGTCTGCCTTCCTTTTATCTCCTGTCTTGGGCCTAGACATGATTGTGATATCTGAAAGTACACAGTGAACATTGTACATTTCAGCATTACCTTTGGACGATATACGTTGTTTTATGTGCAGTTTGCGTGGTATATTCTACATTATCTTACCTCACGCATAAATGTCGTTTTCTGATTGGCTGACCGTTCATCTATTATTTTCAATGTACCCCGCTTACAAGCGAGTAACATTTCAATGTACCCGGCTGTCAATGGCAACTCAGTTGGTACTTCGTGGTAGCAATTCTTTATCTCGAATACCATTGAATCACGTATGATGTACCGAAATTTACGATGTTTTGCGAATGCGGGGCGGTCATTCTGTCAAGTGTCTGTGGAGTGATCATTTTGTCATGTTAGCTGGGTCGTCATTCTGTCATATGTGCGTGGGCCGGTCATTCTGTCATATGAGAGCAGAGCAGTCATTTTGTCACGTGTAAGTGGGGTGGTCATTCTGTCACATGTCAGTGGGACGGTAAGTCTGTCATGTGTCAGCGAGGCAATCATATTCTGTCATGTGCCAGCGGGGCAGTCCCTTTGTCATGTGTCAGCGGGGCGGTAATTCTGTCATGTGTCAGTGGGATGGTCATTCTGTCAAGTGTCAGTGGGGTGGTCATTGTGTCATGTGTCAGTTGGGCGGTGATTCTGTCATCTGTCAGCGGGGCTTTCATTGTGTCATGTGTCAGCGGGGCGGTCATTCTGTCATGTGTCAGTGGGGCGGTCAATCTATCATGTGTGAGTGGGGCAATCATATTCTGTCATGTGTCAGCGGGGCAGTCCTGATGTCATGTGTTAGTGCAGCAATCATATTCTGTCATGTGTCAGCGGGGGCAGTCCTTATGTCATGTGTCAGCGGGGCGGTCATTCTGTCATGTTTCAGTTTGGCGGTGATTCTGTCATGTGTCAGCGGGACGGTGATTCTGTCATGAGTCAGCGGGGCAGTCATTCTGTCATGTCTCAGTGGGGTGGCCATTCTGTCATGTTTCAGTTGGGCGGTCATTCTGTCATGTGTCAGTGTGGCAGTCTTTCTGACACAAACACATACATTGGTAATTTACGATGTTTTGCGAATGCAAATCGGTGGAAAATAAATACGGGCGCAAGGAACATAAACAAGCATCGAGGGTACATCAACCCATGCCGCACTCGTGACCAGTGAACAACGTATTTATCTTACCCAACACCTTAATGTTAATTTTGAATTGTTTGAAGCATGGTGCACAAATGTTTTTGGAGCCTTCGCTAGATTTTACTGACATGAAAACCAGATTAGATTTATGTCCCTTCCATCGAATTGCATTCGCAGAACATCGGTAATTTCCGTACATCATACGTGATTCAATGTTATTCGAGGTAAAGAATTACTACCACGACGCACCAAATGAGTTGCCTTTGACATATATTGTATGGTGAGTGTTAAAGTGGGTAGTTTGTGCGGTATAGTCTATAATATATGGTGAGTGTTAAAGTGGACAGTTTGTGTGGTATAATATATATTGCATGTTGAGGGTTATAGGGGACAGTTTGTCTGGTATTGTCTATATTGTATGGAGAGTGTTAAAGTGGACAGTTTGTGTGGTATAATGTATATTGTATGGTGAGTGTTAAAGTTGACAGTTTGTCTGGTATAGTCTAAATTGTATGGTGAGTGTTAAAGTGGACAGTTTTTGTGTTATAGTCTATATTGTATGGTGAGTGTTAAAGTGGACAGTTTGTGTGGTATAGACTATATTATGGTGAGTGTTAAAGTGGACAGTTTGTGTGGTATAGACTATATTGTATGGTGAGTGTTAAAGTGGACAGTTTTTGTGTTATAGTCTATATTGTATGGTGAGTGTTAAAGTGGACAGTTTGTGTGGTATAGACTATATTGCATGGTGAGTGTTAAAGTGGACAGTTTGTGTGGTATAGACTATATTGCATGGTGAGTGTTAAAATGGGTAGTTTGTGTTGTATAATTTATATTGTATGGTGAGTGTTAAAGTGGGTAGTTTGTGTGATATAGTCTATAATAATGATAATAATGTGTCCATTTATATAGCGCCAAACTCCACACTAGGTATGCTCATAGCGCTAACAATCAAGGCCATTTGTGGTGGCGCGTGGTCCTGTGCTTAAAGCTCAGGTCACAAATCTGTGAAGATAAGCAGCGTCGAGCTCGGAGAGTCCTTGGATGGGTGACCGTGTTTGGCAGCTTGACTCCTGAGAGTTTCTAGGACTTGAGTCCTGCCCCACACCGAAGCACATGTAACACATGTGGTCTCACCTTAGGCAAGTGAGTTTGTTCAAACTTTTCTCTGTTCACCCAGCAGGAAAATGGGTACCCGTTAGAAAAAAGTCATATGACTATAACCTTCTAGCGCCTAACAGTTTGTGTGGTATAACGTATACTGTATGGTGAGTGTTAAAGTGGACAGTTTGTGTGGTATAGACTATATTGCATGGTGAGTGTTAAAGTGGACAGTTTGTGTGGTATAATTTATATTGTATGGTGAGTGTTAAAGTGGGTAGTTTGTGTGGTATAGTCTATATTGCATGGTGAGTGTTCAAGTGGACAGTTTGTGTGGTATAATTTATATTGTATGGTGAGTGTTAAAGTGGGTAGTTTGTGTGGTATAGTCTATATTATATGGTGAGTGTTAAAGTGGACAGTTTGTGTGGTAAAGTCTATATTGTATGGTGAGTGTTAAAGTACACAGTTTGTGTGGTATAACTTATACTGTATGGTGAGTGTTAAAGTGTACAGTTTGTGTAGTATAATGTATATTGCATGGTGAGTGTAAAAGTGGACAGTTTCCGTGGTATAATTTATTTTGTATGGTGAGTGTTAAAGATGACAGTTTGTGTGATATAGTCTATATTGTATGGTGAGTGTTAAAGTGGACAGTCTATGTGGTATATTTTATATTGTATGGTGAGGGTTAAAGAGGACAGTTTGTGAGGTATAATATATATTGCATGTTGAGTGTTATAGTAGACAGTTTGTGTGGTCTAGTGTATATTGCATGGTGAGTGTTAAAGTGGACAGTTTGTGTGGTGTAGTCTATATTGTATGGTGAGTGTTAGTGTATAATTTGTGTGGTATAGTCTGTATTGTATAGTGAGTGTTAGTGTACACTTTGTGATGTATAGACTGCATTGTACGGTGAGTGTTAAAGTGGACAGTTTGTGTGGTGTAGTGTTAGTGTACACTTTGTGATGTATAGTCTGTATTGTATGGTGAGTGTTAGTGTACAATTTGTGTGGTATAGTCTGTATTGTATGGTGAGTGTTAGTGTACAATTTGTGTGGTATAGTCTGTATTGTATGGTGAGTGTTAGTGTACAATTTGTGTGGTATAGTCTGTATAGTATGGAGAGTGTTAAAGTGGACAGTCTGTGAGGTATAGTCTGTATTGTATTGTGAGTGTTAAAGTGAACAGTTTGTGTGGTATAGTCTGTATTGTATTGTGAGTGTTAAAGTGGACAGTTTGTGAGGTATAGTCTATATTGTATGGTGATTGTTAGTGTACAGTTTGTGTGGTATACTCTGTATTGTATGGTGAGTGTTAATGTACAGTTTGTGTGGTATTGTCTGTATTTTATGGTGAGTGTTAAAGTGGAGAGTTTGTATAGTAAAGTCTATATTGTATGGAGAGTGTTAAAGTGGACAGTTTGTGTGGTATAGTCTGTACTGTATGTTGACTTTTAAAGTGGACTGTTTGTGTGGTATAATTTATATTGTGTGGTGAGTGTTAATGTGGACAGTTTTAGTGGTATAGTCTCTATTGTATGGTGAGTGTTAAAGTGGACAGTTTGTGTGGTATAGTCTCTATTGTATGTTGAGTGTTAAAGTGGACAGTTTCTGAGGTATTAGCTTTATTGCATGGTGAGTGTTAAAGTTGACAGTTTTGTGTGGTATAATTTATGTTGTATGGTTAGTGTTATAGTAGACAGTTTCTGGGGTATAGTCTACATTGTATGGTGAGTGTTAGTGTACAGTCTGTGTGGTATAGTCAGTATTGTATGGTGAGTGTTAAAGTGGAGAGTTTGTATAGTAAAGTCTATATTGTATGGAGAGTTTTAAAGTGGTCTGTTTGTGTGGTATAATGTATATTGTATGGTGAGTGTTTAAGTGGACAGATTGTGTGGTATAGTCTGTATTTTATAGTGAGTGTAAGTGTACTGCTTGTGTGGTATAGTCTGAATTGTATGGTGAGTGTTAAAGTGTACAGTTTGTGTGGTATAGACTATATTGTAAGGTGAATGTTAAAGTAGACAGTTTGGGTGGTATAACTTGTGTTGTATGGTGAGTGGCAAAGATGTCAGTTTGTGTGATATATTCTATATTGCATGGTGAGTGTTAAAGTGGACAGTCCCTGTGGTATATTTCATATTGTATGGTGAGTGTTCAAGCGGACAGTTTGTGGTATAATATATATTGTATGTTGAGTGTTATAGTGGACAGTTTGTGTGGTATAGTCTATATTGTATGGTGAGTGTTAAGTGGATAGTTTGTGTGATATAGTCTATATTGTATGTTGAGTGTTAACGTGGACAGTCTTTGAGGTATAGTCTATATTGTATGGTGATTGTTAGTTCACAGTTTGTGTGGTATAGCCTGTATTGTATGGTGAGTGTTAGTGTACAGTTTGTGTGGTATTGTCTGTATTTTATGGTGCGTACTAGTGTACTGCTTGTGTGGTATAGTCTATATTGTATGGTGAGTGTTAGTGTAAAGTCTGTGTGGTATAGTCAGTATTGTATGGTGATATATTCTATATTACATGGTGAGTGTTAAAGTGGACAGTCTGTGTGTTATATTTTATATTGTATGGTGAGTGTTCAAGCGGAGAGTTTGTATAGTGTAGTCTATATTGTATGGAGAGTGTTAAAGTGGACAGTTTGTGTGGTATAATTTATATTGTATGGTGTGTGTTAAACTGGACAGTTTGTGTGGTATAGTCTTTACTGTATGGTGAGTGTTAAAGTGGACAGTTTGTGTGGTATAGTCTCTATTGTATGTTGAGTGTTAAAGTGGATAGTTTGTGTGGTATTGACTATATTGCATGGTGAGTGTTAAAGTTGACAGGTTTGTGTGGTATAATTTATGTTGTATGGTTAGTGTAATAGTAGGCAGTTTCTGGGGTATCGTCTATATTGTATGGTGATTGTTAGAGTACAGTCTGTGTGGTATAGTCAGTATTGTATGGTGAGTGTTAAAGTGGAGAGTTTGTATGGTATAGTCTATATCGTATGGAGAGTGTTAAAGTGGACAGTTTGTGTGGTGTAGTCTGTACCGTATGTTGAGTTTTAAAGTGGACAGTTTGTGTGGTATAAGTTATATTGTATGGTGAGTGTTAAAGTTGACAGTTTGTGGTATAGTTATATTGTATGGTGAGTGTTAAAGTTGACAGTTTGTCTGGTATAGTCAGTATTGCATGGTGAGTGTTAAAGTGGACAGTGTGTGTGTTATAATTTATATTGTATGGTGAGTGTTAAAGTGGGTAGTTTGTGTGGTATAGTCTATATTGTATGGTGAGTGTTAAAGTTGACAGTTTGTGTGGTATAGTCTATGTTTTATAGTGAGCGTTAAATTAGACAGTTTGTTTGGTATAGTGTATACTGTATGGTGACTATTAAAGAGGACATTTTGTGTGGTATAGACTATTTTGCATGGTGAGTGTTAAAGTGTACAGTTTGTGTCGTATAATTTATATTGCATAGTGAGTGTAAAAGTGGACAGTTTGTGTAGTATAATTTATGTTGTATGGTGAGTGTTAAAGATGACAGTTTGTGTGATATAGTCTATATTGTATGGTGAGTGTTAAATTGGACAGTTTTTGTGGTATATTTTATACTGTATGGTGAGTATTAAAGTGGACTGTTTGTGTGGTGTAATACATACTATATGTTGAGTGTTATAGTGCACAGTTTGTGTGGTAAAGTCTATATTGTATAGTGAGTGTTATAGTGGACAGTCTTTGAGGTATAGTCTGTATTGTATGGTGATTGTTAGTGCACAGTTTGTGTAGTATAGTCTGTATTGTATGGTGAGTGTTAGTGTACAGTTTGTGTCGTATTGTCTGTATTGTATGGTGAGTGTTAAAGTGTACAGTTTGTTAGGCATAAGTTATATTGTATGGCGAGGGTTGTAGTTGACAGTTTGCGTGGTATAGTCTATATTTTATGGTGAGTGTTAAAGTGGACAGTCTGTGAGGTATAGTCTATATTGTATGGTGATTGTTAGTGTACAGTTTGTGTGGTATAGTCTGTATTGTATGGTGAATGTTAGTGTACAGTTTGTGTGGTATTGTCTGCATTTTATGGTGAGTGTTAGTGTACTGCTTGTGTGGTATAGTCTATATTGTATGGTGAGTTAGTGTACAGTCTGTGTGGTATAGTCAGTATTGTATGGTGAGTGTTAAAGTGGAGAGTTTCTATAGTATAGTCTATATTGTTCATAGAGTGTTGAAGTGGCCTGTTTGTGTGGTATAATGTATATTGTATGGTGAGTGTTTAAGTGGACATTTATATTGTATGGTGAGCGTTAAAGTGGACAGTTTTGTGGTATAGTCTCTATTGTATGGTGAGAGTTAGTTCACAGTTTGTGTGGTATAGCCTGTATTGTATGGTGAGTGTTAGTGTACAGTTTGTGTGGTATTGTCTGTATTTTATGTTGCGTGCTAGTGTACTGCTTGTGTGGTATAGTCTATATTGTATGGTGAGTGTTAGTGTAAAGTCTGTGTGGTATAGTCAGTATTGTATGGTGATATATTCCATATTACATGGTGAGTGTTAAAGTTGACAGTCTGTGTGTTATATTTTATATTGTATGGTGAGTGTTCAAGTGGAGTTCCAAGAGTTTGTATAGTGTAGTCTATATTGTATGGAGAGTGTTACAGTGGACAGTTTGTGTGGTATAATTTATATTGTATGGTGTGTGTTAAACTGGACAGTTTGTGTGGTATAGTCTTTATTGTATGGTGAGTGTTAAAATGGACAGTTTGTGTGGTATAGTCTCTATTGTATGTTGAGTGTTAAAGTGGATAGTTTGTGTGGTATTGACTATATTGCATGGTGAGTGTTAAAAGTTGACAGTTTTGTGTGGTATAATTTATGTTGTATGGTTAGTGTAATAGTAGGCAGTTTCTACCAGGGTATAGTCTATATTGTATGGTGATTGTTAGAGTACAGTCTGTGTGGTATAGTCAGTATTGTATTGGTGAGTGTTAAAAGTTGAGAGTTTGTATGGTATAGTCTATATCGTATGGAGAGTGTTAAAGTGGACAGTTTGTGTGGTGTAGTCTGTACCGTATGTTGAGTTTTAAAGTGGACAGTTTGTGTGGTATAATGTGTACCGTATGTTGAGTTTTAAAGTGGACAGTTTGTGTGGTATAAGTTATATTGTATGGTGAGTGTTAAAGTTGACAGTTTGTCTGGTATAGTCAGTATTGCATGGTGAGTGTTAAAGTGGACAGTGTGTGTGTTATAATTTATATTGTATGGTGAGTGTTAAAATTGGGTAGTTTGTGTGTATAGTCTATATTGTATGGTGAGTGTTAAAGTTGACAGTTTGTGTGGTATAGTCTATGTTTTATAGTGAGCGTTAAATTAGACAGTTTGTTTGGTATAGTGTATACTGTATGGTGACTATTAAAGAGGACATTTTGTGTGGTATAGACTATATTTGCATGGTGAGTGTTAAAGTGTACAGTTTGTGTCGTATAATTTATATTGCATGGTGAGTGTAAAAGTGGACAGTTTGTGTAGTATAATTTATGTTGTATGGTGAGTGTTAAAGTTGATAGTTTGTGTGATATAGTCTATATTGTATGGTGAGTGTTAAATTGGACAGTTTTGTGGTATATTTTATACTGTATGGTGAGTATTAAAGTGGACTGTTTGTGTGGTGTAATACATACTGTATGTTGAGTGTTATAGTGCACAGTTTGTGTGGTAAAGTCTATATTGTATAGTGAGTGTTATAGTGGACAGTCGTTGAGGTATAGTCTGTATTGTATGGTGATTGTTAGTGCACAGTTTGTGTAGTATAGTCTGTATTGTATGGTGAGTGTTAGTGTACAGTTTGTGTCGTATTGTCTGTATTGTATGGTGAGTGTTAAAGTGTACAGTTTGTTAGGCATAAGTTATATTGTATGGCGAGGGTTGTAGTTGACAGTTTGCGTGGTATAGTCTATATTTTATGGTGAGTGTTAAAGTGGACAGTCTGTGAGGTATAGTCTATATTGTATGGTGATTGTTAGTGTACAGTTTGTGTGGTATAGTCTGTATTGTATGGTGAATGTTAGTGTACAGTTTGTGTGGTATTGTCTGCATTTTATGGTGAGTGTTAGTGTACTGCTTGTGTGGTATAGTCTATATTGTATGGTGAGTGTTAGTGTACAGTCTGTGTGGTATAGTCAGTATTGTATGGTGAGTGTTAAAGTGGAGAGTTTCTATAGTATAGTCTATATTGTTCGGAGAGTGTTGAAGTGGCCTGTTTGTGTGGTATCATTTATATTGTATGGTGAGCGTTAAAGTGGACAGTTTTTGTGGTATAGTCTCTATTGTATGGTGAGAGTTAGTTCACAGTTTGTGTGGTATAGCCTGTATTGTATGGTGAGTGTTAGTGTACAGTTTGTGTGGTATTGTCTGTATTTTATGTTGCGTGCTAGTGTACTGCTTGTGTGGTATAGTCTATATTGTATGGTGAGTGTTAGTGTAAAGTCTGTGTGGTATAGTCAGTATTGTATGGTGATATATTCCATATTACATGGTGAGTGTTAAAGTTGACAGTCTGTGTGTTATATTTTATATTGTATGGTGAGTGTTCAAGTGGAGAGTTTGTATAGTGTAGTCTATATTGTATGGAGAGTGTTACAGTGGACAGTTTGTGTGGTATAATTTATATTGTATGGTGTGTGTTAAACTGGACAGTTTGTGTGGTATAGTCTTTATTGTATGGTGAGTGTTAAAATGGACAGTTTGTGTGGTATAGTCTCTATTGTATGTTGAGTGTTAAAGTGGATAGTTTGTGTGGTATTGACTATATTGCATGGTGAGTGTTAAAGTTGACAGTTTTGTGTGGTATAATTTATGTTGTATGGTTAGTGTAATAGTAGGCAGTTTCTGGGGTATAGTCTATATTGTATGGTGATTGTTAGAGTACAATCTGTGTGGTATAGTCAGTATTTTATGGTGAGTGTTAAAGTTGAGAGTTTGTATGGTATAGTCTATATCGTATGGAGAGTGTTAAAGTGGACAGTTTGTGTGGTGTAGTCTGTACCGTATGTTGAGTTTTAAAGTGGACAGTTTGTGTGGTATAATGTATATTGTATGGTGAGTGTTAAAGTAGACAGTTTTTTGTGGTATAAGTTATATTGTATGGTGAGTGTTAAAGTTGACAGTTTGTCTGGTATAGTCAGTATTGCATGGTGAGTGTTAAAGTGGACAGTGTGTGTGTTATAATTTATATTGTATGGTGAGTGTTAAAGTGGGTAGTTTGTGTGGTATAGTCTATATTGTATGGTGAGTGTTAAAGTTGACAGTTTGTGTGGTATAGTCTATGTTTTATAGTGAGCGTTAAATTAGACAGTTTGTTTGGTATAGTGTATACTGTATGGTGACTATTAAAGAGGACATTTTGTGTGGTATAGACTATATTGCATGGTGAGTGTTAAAGTGTACAGTTTGTGTCGTATAATTTATATTGCATGGTGAGTGTAAAAGTGGACAGTTTGTGTAGTATAATTTATGTTGTATGGTGAGTGTTAAAGATGACAGTTTGTGTGATATAGTCTATATTGTATGGTGAGTGTTAAATTGGACAGTTTTTGTGGTATATTTTATACTGTATGGTGAGTATTAAAGTGGACTGTTTGTGTGGTGTAATACATACTGTATGTTGAGTGTTATAGTGCACAGTTTGTGTGGTAAAGTCTATATTGTATAGTGAGTGTTATAGTGGACAGTCGTTGAGGTATAGTCTGTATTGTATGGTGATTGTTAGTGCACAGTTTGTGTAGTATAGTCTGTATTGTATGGTGAGTGTTAGTGTACAGTTTGTGTCGTATTGTCTGTATTGTATGGTGAGTGTTAAAGTGTACAGTTTGTTAGGCATAAGTTATATTGTATGGCGAGGGTTATAGTTGACAGTTTGCGTGGTATAGTCTATATTTTATGGTGAGTGTTAAAGTGGACAGTCTGTGAGGTATAGTCTATATTGTATGGTGATTGTTAGTGTACAGTTTGTGTGGTATAGTCTGTATTGTATGGTGAATGTTAGTGTACAGTTTGTGTGGTATTGTCTGCATTTTATGGTGAGTGTTAGTGTACTGCTTGTGTGGTATAGTCTATATTGTATGGTGAGTGTTAGTGTACACTCTGTGTGGTATAGTCAGTATTGTATGGTGAGTGTTAAAGTGGAGAGTTTCTATAGTATAGTCTATATTGTTCGGAGAGTGTTAAAGTGGCCTGTTTGTGTGGTATCATTTATATTGTATGGTGAGCGTTAAAGTGGACAGTTTTTGTGGTATAGTCTCTATTGTATGGTGAGTGTTAAAGCGGACAGTTTTGTGTGGTATAATTTATGTTGTATGGTTAGTGTTATAGTAGACAGTTTGTGTGGTACCGTGAACAACAAGGACAGTGTTTAATCGATAACAGAAATGATCCTAAATTGTTCTGACTAAACAGTGCAGCAGTGTTTCACAGTCAATCACAACCAATCAATGGACTGAA
The DNA here is from genome assembly GCF_003918875.1 of Haliotis rubra. Classification (NCBI taxonomy): domain Eukaryota; kingdom Metazoa; phylum Mollusca; class Gastropoda; order Lepetellida; family Haliotidae; genus Haliotis; species Haliotis rubra. The sequence goes on along the minus strand of NW_025765543.1, from coordinate 111,803 downwards.
CACTTATCTCTATATCACCTGTTGATGATTATCACTGTGCTGATCAGGAGTGTGATACTGGTGACATTCTTAATGTACCTATAACTACAGATGAAGTTGACACCCACATTAAGAAACTGGGCAATACCAAATCACCCGGACCTTACGGTATAGCTGCAGAGTTTCTAAAACATACAAGAAGTAGTGTATCAACAGTTCTTACACATATTTTTAGATAATGAACACTGGGTCTTTTCCACTCTCATGGGGTAAAAGTATTATATGTCCTTTCTTTAAGTCTGTGGATAAGCATGATGTTAACATTTACAGAGGTATTTTTTAATCGGCTGTATATGTAAAGTGTTTACATCCATCCTCAATGCAAGATTGAAAGATTGTTGTGAAATGAATTGTATTATTGATGAATCACAGGCTAGTTTAAGATCACAGTACTCAGCTATTGATAATATGTTTACCTTGCAGTCCTTAGTAAAGAAATATGTTTGCAAAAGAAGGGTATTTTATTGTCTATTTATAGACTTTTCCAAGGCGTTTGATACTGTTCGACATGATATATTATCCAGTAGCCTTAAAGACGTTGGGATAATGGGTAAATTTCTCAATCTACTTAGTTCTATGTATACAAGTCTGTTTTCAACCTGGTCTGACTCAGTACTTTTCTTGTAATACAGGTACTCGCCAGGGATGTATACTCAGTCCACAGTTGTTCATTATTTTTATCAAAAAGCTTGTACATCTCATGAAAGAATTTGGTAGAAAGGGTGTCTTTGTGTCAAATGATTTTACAACTACAGAAGAAAATTAATGCTTTAGGGATATTTTGTGAATTAACTGGTATGAAAGTAAACTTGAGTAAAACTAAAGTAATGGTGTTCAGAAATGGTGGTCCATTGAGAATCTATGAAAGGTGGAATTTAAATGGTAATAATATTAACGTAGTGTCTATTTATAGATATCTGGGTATTGAGTTTTTCACCTAGGTTAAATTGGTCCCAAGCTCAAAGTTGTTTAGCAGCACAGGGAACTAAGGCGATGATGGCTATCAATAAATTTCACAATAAGTTTGGCTCTTTATCATGTAATGCCTTTTTTAAAAGTATTTGATACCATTCTGAAACCAATTTTGTGTTATGGAGCAGAAATATGGGATACTTCCTTCTGTAAAACTATTGAAAGCGTTCAGATTAAGATGTGTAAAAGGATATTGAAGGTAAAAAAGAATACTTGTAATTTAATGGCTCTTGGTGAGTGTGGCAGGATGTCTCTGCAGTTATCTTATATGACAAGGGCTGTCAAATATTGGTGTAAATTATTGTATATGGACCAATCTCGTCTATCTTAATTACCAGTGTTACAGGATGCTTTTAAAATTAGATGAGGGAGGTAGAATCACTTGGGCTAGTCATATTAAGAATACTCTGTTCAAATGTGGATATGGTTTTGTATGGGTATCTCAGGAAGTGGGTGATGTTGACATGTTTATTTGTATCTTCAGTCAGAGATTAGCTGACAACCTAAAGCAGGGATGGCATATGCAAGTTGAACATTTTCAGATTCCTTTTTATACAAACATTTTAAATCTCTTTTACAAGTTGAAACAAATCTTATGCCATCCCTACCATTACAGTTTAAGGTTGTTTTAGCCAGATTTAGATGTAGTAACTTTAGAATTGCTGTTAATAAGGGAAGACACCCCTCTACATTGTATGGAGATAGGTTGTGCCAGTATTGTTTAAGACAAGGGAACTATTACATTGAGAATGAAGAACATATATTATTAATCTGTGAACAATAACATATGTTGCGGCAAAACATACTGGGCATATCTACATGTAACTCTGATACTACATTTGTTAGCTTAATCTCACCTCAAGACTTCAGTCAATTGAGAAATATTTGCTTATATTTATGTAAGGTCCAGCAAGTTATTGACAGGAGTTATAAGTAATCTATACACATTTTACCATGGTTTTATAATGTATTTTGTACAATGTGCAGAATTTATATGTCAATATGATTGTATTTTGGGCCAGTGGCCTTTATACTGAAAAAAATATTTCTGTCTGTCTGATTTCATCTTACAAAGTCGTCATAATTGCTTTTACTTGGCAACTTTTCATAAACATTTGTTGTAAAGTTATAAGGATTGTGTCTGAAAAGGGCTTCCATAGTTATTTTTCCCGGGCCACAGCCCATTAGTTTTCCCGGGCCACACCCCACCTACTGGGATCATGACCTTTTAGCGTTACCAGTTACCAATGCAGGCGACCGGTGGATGAGTGCTGTCAAGAACGAAAACTATTTTTGGGGATCATTTTCGTCTCGATGTTTTTGCATTAGTGCAGAAGCATAAGAATATGTTCGCTAGAAAACTTTGGATAAAAAAACGCTCATTTGAAGCTTGTGATTTCCAAATTATGACAGCAGGAATACGAAGACGACTTCATGTTTACAAACACAAATGACTTTATGTGTGGCGACCGCGTGAACCCGGAAATGATAGGTGCGCGAAAATAGATGTCGGCGAATTTACATTACGCCAGGATATAATTGATATTATGCTGCTTCTGTTTGCCGATGATGTTGTTCTATTCTCCTAAAGGCAAATAAATGTCCTGCATTCATTTTGTATGACTTCAGTTAAATTTGGGCAAGACAAATATAGTCGTATCCAGAAACGGGGGAATAGTTGCCCCTAATAGTTGACAACATTTGGTTGTGTAAAATTAAAAATTGTTTCGTGTTATAAATATTAAGGCATCATGTTCTCATCCACGCTGATTTGGTCAACAGTGTGTAGTACTCTTGCATTGCAGGCTTCCAAAGCTGTTTTCCATGTATACAGACTGTTCCATAACTACAAGTTCTTGTCTTTTTCGACAGCATGTAATATCTTCGATGGTAAAGTTACACCTATTTTGTTGTATGCATCAGAAATATGAGGCCTTAAATATCATGACTGTTTTGAAAAGGTGCAAACGTCCTATATTAAACGTGTCCTGTGTGTTGGGAAATTCGCATCGTATAAGGCAATATTCGGCGAAATTGGTCGTACCAATATGTTTGTTTTAAGTAGACACAGAGCTGCTAAATATTGGATTAAATTGGTGTAAACAGATATCCACATCAATGTTTATAAAACGTTGAAAGAACTGGATGACAGAGGTAAAGGGAACTGGCTTTCAGATATCCGTCTCTTACTGTTTGCATGTGGGTATTCACACGTATGGTTATACCAAAATGTTTGAGATGAAACATTGTTCTTGTATGTGTTCAAGCAAAGATTAGTGGACATTTATGTCCACTATTGGCAAGCTTCACATTTTTCGAGTAATTATAGTCTTGTAAAATAAGGATTTTACCCTGAAGCATATATTACATATCTGTTTAATGAGAAGTCGTTACGGAAGGTATTTTGTAAATTCCGAATTTCTCTACATAATTTGAATGTGAATGCAACCAGACGAAATAAGGATGCTGAAAGACACTTTATGTAACCATTGTAACAGCGGTCCAGGATGAATTTCATATTTTACTAAAATGTCCAGAATTAAATGATTTGAGAATAAAGTATTTAAGAATTCTCAATGGCAAATATGTATGCAAATCACAAATCATAAATGAGTTGAATTTACGCAATAGACATTCCGTTAAAGCAATAGCAAAATTCTGAAATGTATGTTCCTCAAAAATGTTTGAAACAGTTTTTAAATATAGCGTTTCAATTTTCTTATCACGCGATAACAAAAGTGTTGTAACAACAGTTGTAACATGGGCAAGTTGGCAAATATTACTGAATAAAATCTGTCTGTCTATCTCTCTTTGTCGAAAAGGTCAAATGTTTGTCGAAAATCAGAACTTGGCTTCCTTTACAACGTTAATTGGAGAGCCATCCAAGTACAGTTCGGGATCTTTATGAGGCTTATATTTCCGACAGAAATGTAAACATTTGGTCTTTATCTTTTCAAATTTAAAGCCATTCTCAAGTGACCATTTATGAATTTTATTTAAACACATCTGTAATTGTCTCTCGATTGTATGCATATTTTTACCGCGACATGAAACGTTAAAATCATCCACAAACAATGACCCATCTATTGAGTCATCAAATACTTTTGAGAGACTATTTATTTTTATTCAAAACAAAGTAACGGACAAAATACTGCCTTGTGGAACCCCCTGATCCTGATTATAATGGTCAGACAGGGTTGACTGACTGAGTTTGGTTTTACGCCGCTTTTAGCAATATTCCAGCAACATCACGGCGGGGGACACCAGAAATGAGCCAGACAGGGTTGATCCAACACGAACTTGAAATTGCCTGTCTGCTCAAACTGTGATATAAAATGAGGCAAACGGCATGTAAATCTCTTAAAATACCATGTTTCCATTTGTATCATAAGCTTTTTCTAGGTCGAAAAAGATTAATACAGCATGCTGGTTATTTACAATGGACTTTTTAACGAATGATTCTTTTCGAACCAAATGGTCAATAGTGCTTGTATTATTGCGAAAACCACATTGGATGTTAGTAATAAGATTATTGGATTCTAGAAACCATTCTAATCTATTATTGACCATGCGTTCCATGGTCTTGCAAACACAGCTTGTTAAAGAAATTGGTCTATAGTTAAATGGATCTGTATTGTCTCGACCAGGCTTAGGTATTGGTACAACAATGGCATGACGCCACGAAGGAGGAAAGTGTCCTGTTGTCCAAATATGATCAAATATATTCAGAAGTGTTTCAAGACATGCATTGGGTAAATGTTTCAGGAGCTGATAGTGTATGCTATCTGCTCCAGTTGCCGTATCATGAGCTTGCGCATAGGCAGTATTCAGCTCATGCAGTGAAAATACGCCATTATAGTCTTCACCATTTTCAGAATGAAAGTTAATTTTCAACTTTTCTTGATGCTTTTTATATTTCTGAAACTGTGGATTATAATTGGATGAAGAAGAATGAGTAGCTAAAGTTTCACCCAACTTGTTTGCATATCAATTTGATCTGTTAACATACTGTGTCTATCTTTAGGATGATGAACACTAGAATTTCTACCTTTGCCCTTGATTCTCTGTATCATGTTCCACACCTTCGTCTTTGGTGTACGTGAAATAATTTTTGATACAAAGTTCTTCCTAGAATAACGTTTACTTTGTACGCCGAGCCTTGGCATTTCTTATTTTTACATTATTTAAATTTGAACTGCCTTTTTCCTACAATTCCTTGTTGTTTACAACCATCAGAAAACCGTGGTATACGACAATGAGGTTTAGCAGAGGAACAGTTACATCAGCGATATCATTCAATGTATCCGAGAACAACTGAATAGTATCCGGGACATTCACAAAAAAGCCGGATTTGAATTTGTTAGTACGAAGTGTTTGAAATAAAGGCCAGTTAGCCTTATTAAAATTCCACCTTGTTGCAGGTGGGTCATCAGTCGGATTTTTTAGCTGAGACGAAAAATGGTCACTACCACAAAGGTCATCATTGACCGACCATTCAAACTCTGAATGTGGGTCTGAGAGTAACAAATCAAGTTCAGAATACGTTCCCGTACTAGGATGGAAATATGTGGCTGATCAATCATTAAAGATGCATAGTTTATTTTTGGAAATAAAGTCTTCGAGTCTTCCTTTATTGTTCATACATATCGGTACTTCCCCACAAAGGGTTATGACCGTTAAGATCACCCATGATAATACAGGGTTTGGGAAGTTCATGAAATAGATCCTGGAGATCGGACTGGTGCAGAATTGAAGAACGGGAAACATACAAAGAGCAAAGCGTAAAGGTAAACTGTAGAGTAAGACGGACAGCAACAGCCTGAAGATTGCTTATACAGGGAACCGGGCTATGGATAACACCCTGCCTCACGAGAATAGAAGCACCGCCAGTGGCTTTATCACCTGGAGGTGAGTATGAATGAAATGAATTGTACCGACGCAACTCAAATCGATGTGTACTTTCAGGTATGTCTCTTGTAGGCCTCTGCAATTCCATTGTATTAGGTTCATAAAAAAGTTTAGGGAGCTTCAACTGGAGATCGTGAGCGCATGGAGATATCTCCATATCAAGCGGATCAAAAAGATTCTGAACCGCCACAGGAAGTGTTATAGGAGAATGTTCTTCTAAATGTTGAAGAGCTCTGGTCTTTCTTCTCAACTTTTTCCTTTTTCTTACTTGTGAGGTTAGCAACACTCTGAGTATCTGGACTTGGAGCAATATCTAAAGTTTGTGCTGGTTAGGTCTCCTCAGTCTGAGATGCTGATGAGCGATGACAATCTTGTGATGATTGAGTCGTGTCATCAAAGGTTAGCTGGGCGTCATTTACCCAAGAGGACTGTCTGACACGAAGTTGAAACAGTCGATGCTTTTTTAACAGAAGAAGGAGCAGGAGAAGAAGCTGCAGCAGAATATGTGAGACCTGTAGCTGGTCTTGGTGGAGCCAGAACCAGGTTTTGGCTTCTATGTATGGGACATTATTAGTGTATATCAATTTCAGGATTTTGTTCTCACACTCAAATTTTGGACAACCTTTCGATGATGCCAGATGCCCACCACTACAGTTGGCACACTTTATGTCATTAGTACATTCAGTACTTTCATGAGCTCCACTGCAGCGTGAGCACACTGACTTGCCAGTACAAGACCTCGCACCATGTCCAAACTTCTGACATTTGTAACACCGGAGTGGATTTGGTACATATACCTCCACTCCGATATTACAGTATCCAACCTTTATAATTTGAGAAGAGTAGTAAAGCTAAAAGGGAACAGGTAAGTATTTGTTTTTATAAATGTTGACTCTTGTTTCCTGCTAAAGCGTTTAACTGAAGTAACTCCTTGGTCTTTCAACTCTGCTACAATCTCTTCTTCTGTCATATCTGAGCGGGCCCTGTCTTTACATATGTTGAGAGTTTTGTGAACTGAAACAACAACCTGGTTGTTTACAAACTGCTGTAGTCCTAGCAGATTGACAGACTGTTACCTTCATAGGCATTCAATTACAAGAGAACTGTTCCGGAGACGAGTGACATTTTTTGCCTCTCCGCAGATACATTGGATACTCGTGGTCACGGCAAAAGGATAGATCTATAAAGGATTCCCATCAGCACTTTAGGAATCATTATTGAAATTTGATATCTCTTCATCGGATGAAGAGGGCATGTTTTAGATGAAGCAGATTGAGGGTTGGTAGCCATAGTGTAATAATATAATTCAACAACCATGCTCCCCACCCGCCATCGACTGTCAACAAAGACGATATTGCAGCGGAAACCAGACTGCAACACCAGGGTCACTGGGATGTTATACTCCAGAACATACAGACTTGAAAAGCCATGATATCTTAAAGAATATGTGCCAGACTGGTTAGGCCCAATTCAAAGGTCAATATAACCAGATTGGCCCATGAGCCACCTCCTTCTGGCATAGGCTTCTAGGCAAGTAAATTTATCAACAATTTGTATACTAGACATAAAAATGACCAATACTCAATAATGAGTGTGCAAAAATAATTTCTATGCGCAGGGGCATGACGTGACCTGCCGATTGATTGAATCGGGCCCATTCAACCACCCGTCTAGGTGAAGTCAGGGGCGAAGTGGTGTGTTTGGCAAAGGAACACTGTTCATGGAACCAGTTCCCTCAACCACCAGACTCCGGTCCTCCCCCGACACAGGGGCGCAACCCACGGCAAACAGGTTGCCCAGATCGGAATAGGCCAGCAATGGGGTGCTGTGGACCAAATATACCCCCGGGTCCACCACAGATGTGTGTGAAGTGTGAGAGGTGTGTTGGGTGTGCGTAGGATGTTTGTGAGATTTGTCTGTGAGATGTGTGTGTTTGATGTATGTGAGATGTGAGTGTGAGATGTGTTTCTGAGATCTGTGTTAGATGTGTGAGATGGGTGTGATGTATGTAGGATATGTGAGAGATGTGTATGTGATGTGTTAGATGTGTCTCAGGTGTGTGTGAGTGAGAGATGTGTGTAAGATGTTTGTGAAATGTGTGCAAGTGCGTGATGTGTGTTAGAAGGGCGTGGTGTGTATTTGAGATGTGTGTGGAATTGTGTGAAATCTGTTTCTGAGATGTACGTGAAGTGTGAGAGGGGTGTGGGATGTGTGTATGAGGTTTGTGAGATATATGTGAGGGGTGTGTGGGATGTGTGTATAATGTTTGTGATATGTGTTTGTGAGATCTATGTGAAATGTGTTTCTGAGATGTGAGTGAAATGTGTGTGCGAGATGTGTGTGTGAGTGTGAGATGTGTGTTTGTAGTGTATGTTTGTGGAGATTTTATGTTCCCAGGCATCTCAGATACCATGTCGCAGTTTCAACACGAACACCCAACTCACACAAGGTATACTGACACACAGCCGACCGCTCCTTCCTTTGGCCCATCAATGACGATCGCCAGGAAGAGTAAAAACAAATACCATCCAGTAACATAATACAACATGATGCCACTGGTATTGCACCACGAACCTTCCGCACTCCACGCAGAGCATGCTTTGAGGGGAAGCATGACACAGACACTCAAATGGCGTCATATTACTGGGACTAGCAGTGTATAAAGTATGGACATAGCACTCTGCGACAGAAAGAAATGTTGTGAGTTACAGATTTGATATCCAGTTAATAATGTGCTTACAGAGAGTGATCATCATAGAACAAGCGTCACTATTACCCACTACCATATTCACAAATTGTGCCTGAACCTTGGTCGTTTTAACTATGAGAGTTTAAGCAAAGGGGTTTATAACCTTATACAACTGAGACACGTATAGAGACAATGATACTAGAAGAGTCATAGATGAAACAAGTGTCTTACCTCAAACAGATGTCGCTTGACTGTCGGTATAACTAAGACAACAGTTTGGCATGAGGTTACAGTTGACAATCAGCTGCGACATTTTTCGGTTCGCAGGGACGTTAGGTTAAACATGGGGGAAGTAATATATATATATATATATATATATATATATTTACATCTATATCTTTATCATCAATTGCATATGGCCCTTGCAAACGGTTAAATCTTGGGGCTATGACAGAAAGCAAATGTGAAACACTGCTGGCAGTGCCACTAAAACCTTGAGATTCAGAGACAAAACCATCTCCTTAACACTGTTTGACCCGACTTCCTATTTACCAGTAATATTCCAGCAGCTCCTCTAGTGTGTGCACATTTGACAACTCTGGGTACAATCAAACATGTAAACGCCGACAAGGTTTCAAAATGCCTCAAACTGCTCTGACTCAAGAGTTGTGTGATCAAGGTTACAAAATTTATAGACCCATCTAAGCCTCGACAGGTTATATGGTTTCATATGTTTTAATGAAGACCACGCAAATAACTGGCGGACGAACCGCCAGACAGTAAACATAAGCTCAGAAGCACTTTACAATTTGTACGTAGTGATCCTGAAAACCAGCCTTGGTGGGAGTCGTGTGTACTATTTAGGATAGTATTAGGATAGGATATTTATATAGCGCACTTATCCACCCAACTACTAAACTAGTACATGCTCAAGGCGCTGGTACTTTTTTCCCTCGATGATTGGATATTTCTCGTTTGTATGTGTATAATGTCACCACGTTCCCGTGTCGGTTAGCTGATATCAGCAAGTTGACTCAAATGACACGTACATTAAAAAAATGTAACACCAGGTATTGAATCATGCAGTGAGATAAAGTGAAATCGTTGGCACAAACATAGCGACGTAAGATAAGCTTATATGCCGGGTATAGTGTACATTGTGTGGTAAGTGGTAGAGTGTGTGCTTGCGAAATGTGTGTATGAGAGAGTGAGAGAGAGAGATGTGTGTGATGTGTGTATGATATGTGTGATGTGTGTGTGATGTCTAGGATGTGTGTGATGTGCTTATGAGATGTGTGTGATGTGTGTGTAAGATGTCTGGGAGATGTGGTTCTGAGATGTGTTGTGCGATGTTTGTGTGATTTGTGTGAGATATGTGTGTGTTATATGTATGTGAGGTGTGCGTGATGTATGTGTGAGATATGTGTTTTAATGAAATGTGTGAGAGTTAGATGCGAGCGCTATGTGCATGTGAGAATTGTGTGAGAGATGTGTATGAGAGATGCGTGTCTTTGTGAAATGTGTGAGTGTTATATGTGTGGGAGAGATGAGAGTATTTGTGTGTGTTAGTGGAATTGGCATGTCAGTGAAATGTGTCAGATGTGTGTTTGTAGTGCAAGTTTTTATGGAGATTTTACATTCCAAGGCATCTCAGATACCATGTCGCAGTTTCAACACGAACACCCAACTCACACAAGGTATACTGACACACAGCCGACCGCTCCTTCCTTTGGCCCATCAATGACGATCGCCAGGAAGAGTAAAAACAAATACCATCCAGTAACATAATACAACATGATGCCACTGGTATTGCACCACGAACCTTCCGCACTCCACGCAGAGCATGCTTTGAGGGGAAGCATGACACAGACACTCACATGGCGTCATATTACTGGGACTTGACTAGTAGTGTATACAGTATTGACATAGCACTCTGCGACAGGAAGAAATCTTGAGAGTTACAGATTTGATATCCAGTTAATAATGTGCTTACAGAGAGTGATCATCATAGAACAAGCGTCACTATTACCCACTACCATATTCACAAATTGTGCCTGAACCTTGCTCGTTTTAACTATGAGAGTTTAAGCAAAGTGGTTTATAACCTTTCCGGATTTGTTTCACGACTTGACATGTACAGTATATCCGTTATCTCATTGCACTCACATATACTGTCCTGCCCTACATAGGTTTAAGCTGTTCACCACTCAATCGTAGCTTCGAATATCTGACATGTACACATCTTCACATATAACTGAGAGAAACGGATGGTTAACAATGCAACTGTTCTCTCAAATAACAACTGAGACACGTATAGAGACAATGATACTAGAAGAGTCATAGATGAAACAAGTGTCTTACCTCAAACAAATGTCGCCTGACTGTCGGTATAACTAAGAGCACAACAATTGTGACATGTTCAAGCTTGTCAGATATTGCATGAATCCCCACTACATAGCTATATGCCCAGGTATATACAGGCGACAAAACCATGTTCATATCCATATAGAGCGTCAATCTCCACTATCCAGCGAAAAAGGTTCAAAAAGTGCAAAAGCTGTGAAAAAGGGAAATTGATTGAAAGATGTCATTAGTAACAAATAGTAATGGGAACAAGAAAAAAATACATGGATGTATAGATCTAAACACGATACAGAAGGGACGGTTTGACGTGTAGAGGGACCTGCCAGTTCGACCATGTGGGGATTCGAACCTGGGTCTTCGGCGTGACGAGCGAACGCTTTAACCACTAGGCTACCCCACCGCCCTGATCCATAAAGACTTGTTGTTCCTATTAATGTTATTATACTGGTAATATTATACGGAACTATTGATACCGTTAATTCTCTATTGCAGTAAATCTATATCAAGGACACTTGTGTTGAATTGATCCAATTCTGTTCAGAACTACAAATATTGACTTTTCTATGTGAACTTGGGAGAAATAAATTAAAAGTGATTATTTGAACACATGATATTGTGACAATTGTACAATTGACTCTCCTTTCAGCAGAGATTTCTTATGGATGTGAAAAGGGTTTGGTCGCTTTTATTTTTGAAGTAAATGAGCTTCAGCCACACGGTTGGGAGACTTTGGAGACAGAAGCCATTATTTTATTTCATGTGTGTGTGTGTGTGTGTGTGTGTGTGTGTGTGTGTGTGTGTGTGTGTGTGTGTGTGTGTGTGTGTGTGTGTGTGTGTGTGTGTGTGTTCACAGTTGACAAACCCGCTTAACTAACGTACGTGATGTTTGTAGAAGGACATGCTCCGCCTCCATGTGGTATAAAACCCATCAAAAGTTTAGACTCACTAGTGTAAATGTAGCCACTGACATCAGTCAACTGTTTTACACTAGATTTTGCTAAATATTCCATACTGTTTAAGGTACTGTTTACACATGAACTGATGTATTGTAACAAAAAGAAAGAAACTGTGCATAGAAAAATATAAAATCTAAATTTATCAAACCTGTGTAGACACATAAGGATTTAAACCCAGAGATTAGTGATATGTATCCAACATGCATGCACGTGCCACGTTCCGTGACGTCAGTGGGTTCGTCCTTGAGACGTGCAATACGTTGTTGCACGTGCATTCCGGGAAAGAGAAACAGAGCAAATGAATGCCACACAATACTGTCACTTTGGAAAGCTCAACCCCTGCCCTTGCGATCGTTCAAAAAATTAACGGCTATTGAAACGCATAGCATGCCAAGGCTCACGTCTGCACAACGTCATGGGGACATTGGGATGGTCCGTGGGGGAATGTCTCAACGACAAGTGGCTTCACATTTCCACTGCCACCGGAACATCATTTCTGCACTGGTGAGACGCTACCAGAACACAAATGACGTCATCGATCGGCCACGTTCTGGACGTCCACGTGTAACAACGCCAAGACAGGACATATGGATAAGGGTGATCCATCTTCGCCACAGGTTTCTCAGACTGCAGTGATGACTGCCCGAACCATCCCAGGACTTCGCCGTATCCACCCCAACACAGTTCGACAACGTATACGTCATCACGGGATCAGACCACGACTTCCCGCCATACGTCCTATCCTGACACAATGTCATCGACAAGGTCGCCGAATGTGCTGCTGAAATCATGTCTGCAGACCCTTGTTTTGGTGGAGAAATGTTGTTTTTACAGATGAGTCCAGGTTTAACATTTCCCATAGTGATGGACGTCAACGTGCCTATAGACGCGTGGGAGAACGTTATGCACAGGCCTGTGTCTTGGAGAGGAATCGCTTTGGTGGTGGTTCCGTGATGATTTGGGGTGGATTTACAGCACGCCAAAGAATTCTTTTGGTGATTGTTCAGGGCAACTTAACTTGTGTGGGCTACAGGGATCAGATTCTTCGACCTGTGGCAATTCCTTTACTGCAACGTCATGGCCCTTGGTTAACAGTCCAACAGGACAATGCCCGCCCTCATACGGCAAGGGTTGCTATGGTTTTCTTGCAACACCACAACGTTGACTTACTGCCTTGGCCTGCAAATTCACTGGATCTCTCCCCGATAGAGCATGTTTGGGACGAGATGGATCGACGTCTTCCTCATTCGCCAGATAACGTCCTTGACCTTGCAACAGAACTTGAGAGAATCTGGCGTGACATCCCACAAGCTTTCCTTGCACGTTTGATAGGCTCAATGCCGATGGTGGACATACCCGTTATTGAGCTTGTGACATGGTCGTTTGATCCCTGTCCCGCTTGTGGACTCGTGACGTCATTGTGATTGACTTATCAATTGAAATTCTCCCGACTTGTTATGGTCTCATGATCCCTCCATTAAAGTTTATATGTACCTTTGACATTGTTATCGTACTTATCAACTGGGATAATATTTTGACAATGCACAGTTTCTTTATGTGGCTAGTATATATACATAACATATAGTGAGTGCTTTAAGTGAGTCTAAATTTGTTATGGGTAGTATATGTTAGGTAGTAGCATTCAATTATAAAATGTACAATATATAATTATGACAGGTAGCACTGTTATTGTACGGATTAACGGTTTGTTTGTTACTGTTTCCCTAAGCATGTATGTCAAAGTTTCTGTACTTTTCAATACTACGAGTAATTGTTTTGTCTCCGTTTGTGGCCGACACCATTGTAGGAACTCAGTGATTATCTATCGCATGCAGATCGAAACAGCGGGAAGCACGTAACTGTATTACAGACGTTTAGAGTTTCAATTGGACCCTTGCGTGCGATTTGAAAACGTATAACAACATGGACTGAAGGATTTGCGTTTGCTTGGGACATAGGAATCATGAAATTGATTGCTGTTCGGACCTCTACTGGGGCAGGCAATCTTGGATGGTCAGTGGACTCCAAGTGTTGATAGTGATGAAACACAAGGTTTGAAACTCATGTAAACTTGACTTCAGCCGGTCTCTGAATACACAAATACCCGGACCGGTGAGGCTCGTCACGGAATGGATGGCAGGGACCTAGCTCCGAGTGTCTCTCAAGCCTGCACTACTCACTTAACTATGAGAACTAACTTTCCCGATGTTAAAACGTGGCGTGCATATCACGAGTCCAAAGATACCAAGCAACTTTAGAAGCATATCAGACGGTGGTCACCATCAGCTGACTGTACACATTCCATTGTATCCCTGCATTGTGAGACTTATCAGAGATCAGATAACATGTAGGATGTTGTTGTGTTGGCTGGTTGTGACTCTAGATTTGTGCACGTATTGAGAAAGTGGCAGACACAGCAAAATGCGATGTAATGTGTTTGTCCATGCAGTATGTAGGATCTGTACTCTGATACAATGCACGGCCCCATAGCCACTTAAGCTGCTCACAACCTTATCGTAAGTTCATACATCTAACAATTAATCATGTTCTACGAAAACTATCGCACACACGTGAGAGGAATGAGGAACTACATTCTCTCGCATACGCTTGATACGAAAATACACAACTTTGTCATAGCGTCATACAGCTACACTCGCTTGTACGTCATTGTGAAAAAACGATTTATGGCCAACTGTTGAATGTAGATAAGAGGAACCCGACTAGAGCACCCAGGGTACATTGGTGGTTATATACTGAGGTGACGGCAGTCAGGTCACGCGGTGGAAAAAGTACTTCAGAAGCCTTCATTTATATGCACAGACACAAAACTTGTATCCATGTATTCATTGACAGCGTAGTAATAAAGAAGTCCACTGTGGTCTTAAAAAGTAGTAGGGAATCATGAACCATAGACGTTAATACCGAGTGTTAGAGTAAAGACAAGATGGCAAACATGCTCTGCATAAACGTCTGTAAAAGGTAACACCAAAATGCATGCGATTGTTTGCTCGTGTTGGTGTCGAGGCAATTAGCAGACTATGGAGCAGGTACCAACAAACCCAAACTGTTGACGACGCAGGTGAAAGAGAAGGGGCGTCGCGGGTGAAAGAGAAGAGTACATGAGGGATTGATGACGAACCAGGCCCTCCTATATCAAGCACGCTCGGCCTCACAAATTTCTTTCATCGGGCTTATGGAGAGTGCGTTATGGGTCAAATGATAGGAAATCGTCTCCATGCATCTCGACGGCCTGTGATGCCTGTACGAGGTATCTCAAACATATGCCAACTGGGGACGCAAGCTGAAACTGGTTGTAGAAAGTCACATATTTTGAGATGAGTCTAACTCACTTCGTACCTCCATGATAAGAGTGGTGAAATGAAAGTCACCCTGACACCTGATGACAGATTTCCCCATTTCTGCGCAAACGCAATTCCATAATTATTGATGAAAGGGTCACTGGAGGGGATAGCCTCTTTGTACCCTTTGCTGTCATGTTTGCAAGGCGGCTGTCGACGTTATCCTTTCACGACAACAACGTCGCCGCGCACGTGTTGTCATTGCTCACCACCGGAAGCACATCATCCAGAACGTTTCCCCCTTAAGTACTTCTCAGACATGACAAGGAGGTGTGTTTATCAACGTCCAATTCCGCCGACCTGGCTGAACTTGGCACAGCGCTGCAAGATGACTGGTGCAGACTCCGTCCAGTCGCCATGTGAAGACATACTTAGTATGCCTTGTTCAGTGAACGAGTGTTTAACAAATCGTGGCGGAAATGGCACTAAGGGTCAAGAAATGTCAACTAATATTGCCCAAGGCGGTGGAAGCATCTCACACTGATTGTATGTGTTCCCATTTCGTTCATTATTATCATACAATTATTACTAAAGACTATCAACTTTGGAAATTGTGAGCTATATACAAGTATCAACTATTTAGAGATTGTTTGACAAATACATCTATCCATTACTGTTCTTTGTTCAATAACTACATATACATGTTCAGTGCGAGACGTTTGTTATGGTGTTTTGTAGTCAGAATTATATATATACCATTAAAAAAAGCGGGGATATTCCATTTTGCGAGCATACTACTGGTCAGTGCCAATGCATATGAGAAAAAGTAATATATGTCCATACAGATGAAACATTTCCAAAGGAATGAAATAAATTGTCACATTTTCCCTTAATTTCTCTTCGTCATATCTTTCCTCCTTGGCTTCATCATTTGCATTTGATCAATCTTGTAAATCCAATATCTCCTACTTTTTTTAATGGCACATTATGGGAAGTTACGAATAATTCGCAAATAATCTACGGAAAGACTACATCAATATAGTCTCTTTTTATTGTTTTATCCTCTTAATTGCGAATCTTATTCTAGTATCACGCCATTACCATTGCACTGCTCTCTAAATACATCAGACTAATGTCCAAATATATGATGCGGGTTACGTTTTATGAATAAACAACGGTTTGTAAAATATGTATATTTTCCGTAATACTATTTTTGACACGAGTATTCGATTTATGATGATGACTTTCGTGAGCATTAGAGTAAGGGCAATTAAATAGTGTTGCTTTGTGCAAGGGGTGTTATCACAGTAATGTATATGTACATGGTTAAACACATACGGATCACATAGATAACAACATGGACTGTGTTACTCACTCGATGATTACAGATTTGATTTTGATGTGTCATTGTGTCAAGTGGTACATAGTTCAGGTGTAACCTAGAAGACTGAATCAGTGTCACGGACACAGGAGATAACTCGATCCCAACTACACTGAATGTCCTGTATCATGTTCACTGGTTCGGGGAGGAGAGGCAGCAAGTCCGATCTAATGTAGGTGGTATGATACTCCACCCATTAAAAAACTGGAGTGAAATTTGTGCAAACGAATGAATTATTTGGATAGATTTGAAATCGGTAAAGTCCGGAAACCAACATGGGGTTACTTATTTACCATATTCTTTTACTGGGGTATATTGGGAAATGATCATTACGACAGTGCATATTTCTATAGGTTTATAGTGTGTTATTGATTTTTCTAATTCCTAGTTTGATACGCGTACACCATGTTAAATCACCAGGCTCCGTGCAAACACCGCAAATCAATTTGAAGATATCATATTCATGGATGATAAGACAAGACGAATTTCCTTCAGGGCGGAATAACCTGATATGTCATGGAATTAGCAGAAGATAACCCTTTGATTTAAGCTCAACGTCTCAGAGACGAGAAACTCAGCAATATTGCCAACTTCGTTTAACAAAGGACACAAATAGTGTATTGAAAGCGGCTACGCAACAGCGTTGTCACGATCACCCCAGTCAACTTGCAGGTGTAACTGAGGTTCACTCTGCACGCTCTTTTGATCGTATGCTCTGAAAGCAGGGGTGGTGGGCTGGAGGTTAATGCGTCCACCCGTCACGCTGTAGACCCGGGTTCGATTCCCCACGTGGGTATTGTGTATGAAGTCAATTTCTGGAATGATTCCCCGATATATTGCTGGAATATTGCTAAAAGCGGCGAAAAACTATGCTCACTCAGTCAGGAGGAAATGCGAAGGTGCGTGTTTACGGCAGGATGAGTGGTGTTAACGTGGTGTACACGATGGGCGACAGATCACACGTGAAACAAACAGACCCCGTGACACAGGTTTGGCAGGACTTTACCACATGGGTGCACATCGAAACCCGGAAGTACTCATACACGAAGGGAGACCACACATGGAGTACAAGCAGCGAAGGTTTGAGTAGGAGACCTCTTTAGGCTGTCGACAGGGCCGGACGTGCGTCTCAGCCGCTCCGTGTTTAGGGGTTGTATTCAGTTTTGTATGTCCTGTTTATTATTAAGTTTAATAGTTTTATTATTTGTATAATGTGTATTTCATTCGATCGCACGGACCTTTCGCACAACAGGAATTTTGGCTCATTGTATCCGAGCATATTCTTTTCATCATATACTATCCCAAAAAAGAAACGCATGGGATCAATTTTTTAGATCTATTAATTACCTCTTGTGTTCAAACAATCGTCAAATATGTAACAAGAGTGTTAATAACATGATTTTACACAATTGCACAAGTACAAAATCGACTTTACCTGAAAATGTTGATTTCGATGAGATTTCTTACAAGGATTAAAAAGGCACCACCACAACGCAACAGAAATCACCTCCCAGTTGAAATTGTGCAAAGAGCATGCACTGTCTGGCTATAAAAATCCAGATTACTTTCGGAAATAGGCATTCGTTTTGAAGGAGTTTCAAGGTCAAATCACTACGCCACGTCTTGACGCTGCGACACCGAACATCGCCATTGAAACAATGCACGCTGGAGATTACCAATCTTTGGTTGCCAGGCGTCTGAATGTTAGTCTTAGCACGATATCACGGCTTGCAGCTGGTTACAACCAAACAGGCATAAATGACCATCCCCATACAGGCAGACTTCGAGTCCAAGATCGGTACATCCGGGTAGTACATTTGCGGGATCGTAATTCCACGGGTGAGAGCACAGCAGCCAGAACGCCTGGACTTCGGAGGATATCCGATCAAACTGTACGGAACAGGTTGAGAGAGACTGGACTGAGAGCCAGGAGATCCAACGTCGGGACCGTGCTACGTCGTAACCATGGCGTTCAACGTCTCCGTTATAAAAAATTATCCACTTGGTTGTATAGACATTTCCTTCTTCTAAACTGATGCAAACAATGATGTACTAAAGTCTATTTATGGACGAGTTTTGCATGTTTGAAAATGCAACATTTTGGCAAAGGATGTCTGGGTTATGCGTTTCTTTTTTGAAAAGTATATATATATGTTTGTTTATAAATATGTTGGTTATGTATTTTTAGACCAATACACCACTCGATGGCTTTTCATGGTACCGATCCCTTATTGGATAATATTGTAACAATCACGAATTCATGCATAAATATGCTGGCGAGTTTAATATACCTAGATGTTTTAAGACAACATTGACCATATCATGGAATATAACTTGCTGAATTGTGCTCACTATATGGCACTCGCACGCTCAATGGGCGTCTGTTTGAAGATAACGGTACCATATGTGCATCTCACAACGGAGCCAGTGTCGTGGGTTATATGGCAGCTTCTTCTAACCTGTTTCCACACATTACTTATTCTGGAATGTTCACGTGGCTAATGAAAAGTATCAGTAAGCAGATGGTCACCACAAAGAGGGCAAATATGAATATGTGCATGGTGAAAAACGATTTCAATACACCTGGAAAAAAGAATATAGTGATCTATTTCTTCAGGGAAAAAAGTGTTCCTTAACTACAAGTACTCAGAACATTTTAACAGGCCTGTGATTCTATTACTTTCATAATCTGCTGAACACAAGCAACAAGCCAGATTCTGCGTCCCTTCTTCAGAATCAATGAGATAACTTTGAGGGGAATGAATTTTACGTGCAAATTGGAAATTAATGTTATGATACTTGTCTACGATAAAACTGTCCACCATAAAACTTCGTTTCTCACTCATTCTCTGGGTAGGAGTATTGTATTTCCTCTTCTCAAGTCTGGTCGTGTGCATGCTCCAAACAACTACCAAGGTGCTTATAAATTCACTGTATGAAGTGTTTACTAGTGGGGTACAGAGGCATAAACTGTGGTGTGGCACATATAACGTAATATCAGTAACGCTGTCAGTAACATAACAGTATTACAGAGGAACATACGAACAAATAGGCCTCACACATTGTGTCCATGGTGGTAGTGGTGGTTCTAGTCTGCTGTCAGTAATACATATACCAATATTACAGAGTACCATACCAACAATAGGCCTCACACATTGTGTCTATGGCGGTGGTTCTAGTCTGCTGTCAGTAATCCATATACCAATATTACAGAGTACCATACCAACAATAGGCCTCACACATTGTGTCTATGGTGGTGGTTCTAGTCTGTTGTCAGTAATACATATACCAATATTACAGAATACCAAACCAACAATAGGCCTCACACATTGTGTCTATGGTGGTGGTTCTAGTCTGCTGTCAGTAATACATATACCAATATTACAGAGTACCATACCAACAATAGGCCTCACACATTGTGTCTATGGCGGTGGTTCTAGTCTGCTGTCAGTAATCCATATACCAATATTACAGAATACGATACCTACAATAGGCCTCACACATTGTGTCTATGGTGGTGGTTCTAGTCTGCTGTCAGTAATCCATATACCAATATTACAGAATACCATAACAACAATATGCCTCACACATTGTGTCTATGGCGGTGGTTCTAGTCTGCTGTCAGTAATCCATATACCAATATTACAGAATACCATAACAACAATAGGCCTCACACATTGTGTCTATGGCGGTGGTTCTAGTCTGCTGTCAGTAATCCATATACCAATATTACAGAATACCATAACAACAATAGGCCTCACACATTGTGTCTATGGCGGTGGTTCTAGTCTGCTGTCAGTAATCCATATACCAATATTACAGAATACCAAACCAACAACAGGCCTCACACATTGTGTCTATGGTGGTGGTTCTAGTCTGCTGTCAGTAATCCATATACCAATATTACAGAATACCATAACAACAATAGGCCTCACACATTGTGTCTATGGTGGTGGTTCTAGTCTGCTGTCACTAATATATATATACCAAAATTACAGAGTACCAAACCAACAACAGGCCTCACACATTGTCTCTATGGTGGTGGTTCCAGTCTGTTGTCAGAAATGCATATACCAATATTACAGAGTACCATACCAACAACAGGCCTCACACATTGTGTCTATGGTGGTGGTTCTAGTCTGTTGTCAGTAATACATATACCAATATTACAGAATACCAAACCAACAATAGGCCTCACACATTGTGTCTATGGTGGTGGTTCTAGTCTGCTGTAAGTAATACATATACCAATATTACAGAGTACCATACCAACAATAGGCCTCACACATTGTGTCTATGGCGGTGGTTCTAGTCTGCTGTCAGTAATCCATATACCAATATTACAGAATACGATACCTACAATAGGCCTCACACATTCTGTCTATGGCGGTGGTTCTAGTCTGCTGTCAGTAATACATATACCAATATTACAGAATACCATAACAACAATATGCCTCACACATTGTGTCTATGGCGGTGGTTCTAGTCTGCTGTCAGTAATCCATATACCAATATTACAGAATACCATAACAACAATAGGCCTCACACATTGTGTCTATGGCGGTGGTTCTAGTCTGCTGTCAGTAATCCATATACCAATATTACAGAATACCAAACCAACAACAGGCCTCACACATTGTGTCTATGGCGGTGGTTCTAGTCTGCTGTCAGTAATCCATATACCAATATTACAGAATACCATAACAACAATAGGCCTCACACATTGTGTCTATGGCGGTGGTTCTAGTCTGCTGTCAGTAATCCATATACCAATATTACAGAATACCAAACCAACAACAGGCCTCACACATTGTGTCTATGGTGGTGGTTCTAGTCTGCTGTCAGTAATCCATATACCAATATTACAGAATACCATAACAACAATAGGCCTCACACATTGTGTCTATGGTGGTGGTTCTAGTCTGCTGTCACTAATATATATATACCAATATTACAGAGTACCATACCAACAATAGGCCTCACACATTGTGTCTATGGTGGTGGTTCTAGTCTGCTGTCAGTAATACATATACCAATATTACAGAGTACCATACCAACAATAGGCCTCACACATTGTGTCTATGGCGGTGGTTCTAGTCTGCTGTCAGTAATCCATATACCAATATTACAGAATACGATACCTACAATAGGCCTCACACATTCTGTCTATGGCGGTGGTTCTAGTCTGCTGTCAGTAATCCATATACCAATATTACAGAATACCATAACAACAATAGGCCTCACACATTGTGTCTATGGCGGTGGTTCTAGTCTGCTGTCAGTAATCCATATACCAATATTACAGAATACCATAACAACAATAGGCCTCACACATTGTGTCTATGGCGGTGGTTCTAGTCTGCTGTCAGTAATCCATATACCAATATTACAGAATACCAAACCAACAACAGGCCTCACACATTGTGTCTATGGTGGTGGTTCTAGTCTGCTGTCAGTAATCCATATACCAATATTACAGAATACCATAACAACAATAGGCCTCACACATTGTGTCTATGGTGGTGGTTCTAGTCTGCTGTCACTAATATATATATACCAAAATTACAGAGTACCAAACCAACAACAGGCCTCACACATTGTGTCTATGGTGGTGGTTCCAGTCTGTTGTCAGAAATGCATATACCAATATTACAGAGTACCATACCAACAACAGGCCTCACACATTGTGTCTATGGTGGTGGTTCTAGTCTGTTGTCAGTAATACATATACCAATATTACAGAATACCAAACCAACAATAGGCCTCACACATTGTGTCTATGGTGGTGGTTCTAGTCTGCTGTCAGTAATACATATACCAATATTACAGAGTACCATACCAACAATAGGCCTCACACATTGTGTCTATGGCGGTGGTTCTAGTCTGCTGTCAGTAATCTATATACCAATATTACAGAATACGATACCTACAATAGGCCTCACACATTGTGTCTATGGCGGTGGTTCTAGTCTGCTGTCAGTAATCCATATACCAATATTACAGAATACCATAACAACAATATGCCTCACACATTGTGTCTATGGCGGTGGTTCTAGTCTGCTGTCAGTAATCCATATACCAATATTACAGAATACCATAACAACAATAGGCCTCACACATTGTGTCTATGGCGGTGGTTCCAGTCTGTTGTCAGAAATGCATATACCAATATTACAGAGTACCATACCAACAACAGGCCTCACACATTGTGTCTATGGTGGTGGTTCTAGTCTGTTGTCAGTGGTAATACATATACCAATATTACAGAATACCAAACCAACAATAGGCCTCACACATTGTGTCTATGGTGGTGGTTCTAGTCTGCTGTCAGTAATACATATACCAATATTACAGAGTACCATACCAACAATAGGCCTCACACATTGTGTCTATGGCGGTGGTTCTAGTCTGCTGTCAGTAATCTATATACCAATATTACAGAATACGATACCTACAATAGGCCTCACACATTCTGTCTATGGCGGTGGTTCTAGTCTGCTGTCAGTAATCCATATACCAATATTACAGAATACCATAACAACAATATGCCTCACACATTGTGTCTATGGCGGTGGTTCTAGTCTGCTGTCAGTAATCCATATACCAATATTACAGAATACCATAACAACAATAGGCCTCACACATTGTGTCTATGGCGGTGGTTCTAGTCTGCTGTCAGTAATCCATATACCAATATTACAGAATACCAAACCAACAACAGGCCTCACACATTGTGTCTATGGCGGTGGTTCTAGTCTGCTGTCAGTAATCCATATACCAATATTACAGAATACCATAACAACAATAGGCCTCACACATTGTGTCTATGGCGGTGGTTCTAGTCTGCTGTCAGTAATCCATATACCAATATTACAGAATACCAAACCAACAACAGGCCTCACACATTGTGTCTATGGTGGTGGTTCTAGTCTGCTGTCAGTAATCCATATACCAATATTACAGAATACCATAACAACAATAGGCCTCACACATTGTGTCTATGGTGGTGGTTCTAGTCTGCTGTCACTAATATATATATACCAAAATTACAGAGTACCAAACCAACAACAGGCCTCACACATTGTGTCTATGGTGGTGGTTCCAGTCTGTTGTCAGAAATGCATATACCAATATTACAGAGTACCATACCAACAATAGGCCTCACACATTGTGTCTATGGTGGTGGTTCTAGTCTGCTGTCAGTAATCCATATACCAATATTACAGAGTACCATACCAACAATAGGCCTCACACATTGTGTCTGTGGTGGTGGTTCTAGTCTGATGTCAGTAATACATATACCAATATTACAGAGTACCATACCAGCAATAGGCCTCACACATTGTGTCTATGGTGGTGGTTCTAGTCTGCTGTCAGTAATACATATACCAATATTACAGAATACCATACCTACAATAGGCCTCACACATTGTGTCTATGGTGGTGGTTCTAGTCTGCTGTCAGTAATCCATATACCAATATTACAGAGTACCATACCAACAATAGGCCTCACACATTGTGTCTGTGGTGGTGGTTGTAGTCTGCTGTCAGTAATACATATACCAATATTACAGAATACGATACCTACAATAGGCCTCACACATTCTGTCTATGGCGGTGGTTCTAGTCTGCTGTCAGTAATACATATACCAATATTACAGAATACCATAACAACAATATGCCTCACACATTGTGTCTATGGCGGTGGTTCTAGTCTGCTGTCAGTAATCCATATACCAATATTACAGAATACCATAACAACAATAGGCCTCACACATTGTGTCTATGGCGGTGGTTCTAGTCTGCTGTCAGTAATCCATATACCAATATTACAGAATACCAAACCAACAACAGGCCTCACACATTGTGTCTATGGCGGTGGTTCTAGTCTGCTGTCAGTAATCCATATACCAATATTACAGAATACCATAACAACAATAGGCCTCACACATTGTGTCTATGGCGGTGGTTCTAGTCTGCTGTCAGTAATCCATATACCAATATTACAGAATACCAAACCAACAACAGGCCTCACACACATTGTGTCTATGGTGGTGGTTCTAGTCTGCTGTCAGTAATCCATATACCAATATTACAGAATACCATAACAACAATAGGCCTCACACATTGTGTCTATGGTGGTGGTTCTAGTCTGCTGTCACTAATATATATATACCAATATTACAGAGTACCATACCAACAATAGGCCTCACACATTGTGTCTATGGTGGTGGTTCTAGTCTGCTGTCAGTAATACATATACCAATATTACAGAGTACCATACCAACAATAGGCCTCACACATTGTGTCTATGGCGGTGGTTCTAGTCTGCTGTCAGTAATCCATATACCAATATTACAGAATACGATACCTACAATAGGGCCTCACACATTCTGTCTATGGCGGTGGTTCTAGTCTGCTGTCAGTAATCCATATACCAATATTACAGAATACCATAACAACAATAGGCCTCACACATTGTGTCTATGGCGGTGGTTCTAGTCTGCTGTCAGTAATCCATATACCAATATTACAGAATACCATAACAACAATAGGCCTCACACATTGTGTCTATGGCGGTGGTTCTAGTCTGCTGTCAGTAATCCATATACCAATATTACAGAATACCAAACCAACAACAGGCCTCACACATTGTGTCTATGGTGGTGGTTCTAGTCTGCTGTCAGTAATCCATATACCAATATTACAGAATACCATAACAACAATAGGCCTCACACATTGTGTCTATGGTGGTGGTTCTAGTCTGCTGTCACTAATATATATATACCAAAATTACAGAGTACCAAACCAACAACAGGCCTCACACATTGTGTCTATGGTGGTGGTTCCAGTCTGTTGTCAGAAATGCATATACCAATATTACAGAGTACCATACCAACAACAGGCCTCACACATTGTGTCTATGGTGGTGGTTCTAGTCTGTTGTCAGTAATACATATACCAATATTACAGAATACCAAACCAACAATAGGCCTCACACATTGTGTCTATGGTGGTGGTTCTAGTCTGCTGTCAGTAATACATATACCAATATTACAGAGTACCATACCAACAATAGGCCTCACACATTGTGTCTATGGCGGTGGTTCTAGTCTGCTGTCAGTAATCTATATACCAATATTACAGAATACGATACCTACAATAGGCCTCACACATTGTGTCTATGGCGGTGGTTCTAGTCTGCTGTCAGTAATCCATATACCAATATTACAGAATACCATAACAACAATATGCCTCACACATTGTGTCTATGGCGGTGGTTCTAGTCTGCTGTCAGTAATCCATATACCAATATTACAGAATACCATAACAACAATAGGCCTCACACATTGTGTCTATGGCGGTGGTTCCAGTCTGTTGTCAGAAATGCATATACCAATATTACAGAGTACCATACCAACAACAGGCCTCACACATTGTGTCTATGGTGGTGGTTCTAGTCTGTTGTCAGTAATACATATACCAATATTACAGAATACCAAACCAACAATAGGCCTCACACATTGTGTCTATGGTGGTGGTTCTAGTCTGCTGTCAGTAATACATATACCAATATTACAGAGTACCATACCAACAATAGGCCTCACACATTGTGTCTATGGCGGTGGTTCTAGTCTGCTGTCAGTAATCTATATACCAATATTACAGAATACGATACCTACAATAGGCCTCACACATTCTGTCTATGGCGGTGGTTCTAGTCTGCTGTCAGTAATCCATATACCAATATTACAGAATACCATAACAACAATATGCCTCACACATTGTGTCTATGGCGGTGGTTCTAGTCTGCTGTCAGTAATCCATATACCAATATTACAGAATACCATAACAACAATAGGCCTCACACATTGTGTCTATGGCGGTGGTTCTAGTCTGCTGTCAGTAATCCATATACCAATATTACAGAATACCAAACCAACAACAGGCCTCACACATTGTGTCTATGGCGGTGGTTCTAGTCTGCTGTCAGTAATCCATATACCAATATTACAGAATACCATAACAACAATAGGCCTCACACATTGTGTCTATGGCGGTGGTTCTAGTCTGCTGTCAGTAATCCATATACCAATATTACAGAATACCAAACCAACAACAGGCCTCACACATTGTGTCTATGGTGGTGGTTCTAGTCTGCTGTCAGTAATCCATATACCAATATTACAGAATACCATAACAACAATAGGCCTCACACATTGTGTCTATGGTGGTGGTTCTAGTCTGCTGTCACTAATATATATATACCAAAATTACAGAGTACCAAACCAACAACAGGCCTCACACATTGTGTCTATGGTGGTGGTTCCAGTCTGTTGTCAGAAATGCATATACCAATATTACAGAGTACCATACCAACAATAGGCCTCACACATTGTGTCTATGGTGGTGGTTCTAGTCTGCTGTCAGTAATCCATATACCAATATTACAGAGTACCATACCAACAATAGGCCTCACACATTGTGTCTGTGGTGGTGGTTCTAGTCTGATGTCAGTAATACATATACCAATATTACAGAGTACCATACCAGCAATAGGCCTCACACATTGTGTCTATGGTGGTGGTTCTAGTCTGCTGTCAGTAATACATATACCAATATTACAGAATACCATACCTACAATAGGCCTCACACATTGTGTCTATGGTGG
The DNA here is from genome assembly GCF_003918875.1 of Haliotis rubra. NCBI lineage: Eukaryota > Metazoa > Mollusca > Gastropoda > Lepetellida > Haliotidae > Haliotis > Haliotis rubra. The sequence goes on along the minus strand of NW_025765543.1, from coordinate 84,523 downwards.
TGGTTCTACTCTGCTGTCAGTAATCCATATACCAATATTACAGAGTACCATACCAACAATAGGCCTCACACATTGTGTCTGTGGTGGTGGTTGTAGTCTGCTGTCAGTAATACATATACCAATATTACAGAATACGATACCTACAATAGGCCTCACACATTGTGTCTATGGTGGTGGTTCTACTCTGCTGTCGGTAATCCATATACCAATATTACAGAGTACCATACCAACAATAGGCCTCACACATTGTGTCTGTGGTGGTGGTTCTAGTCTGCTGTCAGTAATACATATACCAATATTACAGAGTACCATAGCAACAATAGGCCTCACACATTGTGTCTATGGCGGTGGTTCTAGTCTGCTGGCAGTAATACATGCACCATTATTACAGTGTATGAAACCAACAACAGGCCTCACACATTGTGTCTGTGGTGGTGGTTCTAGTCTGCTGTCACTAATATATATATACCAATATTACAGAGTACCAAACCAACAACAGGCCTCACATATTACCCCTCTAAGAAAGTGTAATCCCAAATAAAACATATGTTACATTGACCACTTTCTTAATGGCATTGTGTAATCATAGCTTTCGGCCGTGGGAGCCGTGCCATTTAATACATATCAGTGGGGTACATAAAGCCCGCAGTCTAGACTACCATTTGTCCGACTTCCAATTTTGTTGAAGCCGCGGTAGCTGAGCGGGTTAGGCGGCTGACTTTGTGTGCTATCTACGCATGCTTCCCACACAGGATCTGTACTCTGATATACCACCCGGCCCCAAACCCACTTAAGCTGTTCACAACTTTATCGTACCTTCATAAATCTAACAATAATCATGTTCTAAGAAAACTATTGCACACACGTGAGGGAAATGAGGAACTACATTCTCTCACATACGCTTGATAAAAAAATACACAACCTTGTCATAGCGCCACACAACTACAGTTGCTTGTACATGATTGTGTAAAACCGTTTGGCGTCCCGATACACTGCTGTCTAAATACATCAAACTCATATAAAACTACCAGATGCTGTAATGTGAATTGATTGCGGGTTACGCTTGACAGATGAACAACGGTTTGTAAAATATGTATATTTTCCGTAAAAAAACGAAACATAAGTCTCATTAACCTATACAGACAATCACCTACTTTTCAGCCGATCCGGATTTTCTCGTGTGAAAGTGAAAAGACACTGCACAAACAACTATGGTTACACTGAATCCTAATTGCTTGTTTCATAAGAAAATGGTATTTACAAGTTCACTTTAATTTTAAACGTTAATAACATCGTATTTCTATATTTTATGGCGAGGTGTAGGCAGCATGACCTTAAAGGTCGGGGCGCAAACCTCCTAAACCCCCGTAGGTTTCCAAGTAGTCTCCCATTTGCTACTCCTCAGCAGTGAAGATGTTATCAGCCCGTGAGTGACAAGACTGTAACGGCTATGGGTGCCTGGCAAGAGCCTGGTGATGTCAAAGGTTAACCTTGGAATTTACGACTAGAAAAAACCATGTGCCTTATAGTAAATGTCCAACAACCATTTCACTACATATTTTGATGACAAAAGAGATTAATTTGATTAGCATATATAAAACAACAAATTTTACTTATATTCCCAATATACAATCTTCAGCAAAGAGATGTCAGCATCAGATAAGTCTACAACCCTAGCCCTGCACAGCATGGTGTCAGGGGAGTTGGGAAGGGTGGCATTTTCCCAGTCTGCCTGAAATATGAAACCCTGAATGAAACATTTCCCCCGCTCCAAGACTTGTGTCTATGGAAACGCACCTCCACTGGCCACCTGACTGACACAGTGGGAAATTCAAATCTGGATTTAAAATGAGAAATATATTTTCAAAATGTATGTTTTGTAGACTCTCTGCATCCATACATTTTGCTATGAGCCTTCAGAACTTAATTTCAGCCTGAACCGGTAAGTCAATTTTGTGATATTTCATGGAATGTACTTGAATACTGCATTGCTTTGCACAAAAAGACAGCTTTATCAAGGCAAGGAGGCCACACCCCATCTGTGTACAGGTTTGAACCCCGGCCTTTAACTAAGACGTCACAGACTGCCCCTGTTTGATTAGGTCGTAAAATGAATTACAATTCATCTTGTTCACTGGTTACACATGTTATTTGTTTGCGCTTATTCAGTGTAGTTTTGTAAAGGACAATGTGATTGATATAATATCAAGTCCGTACCAGACCGCCAAAGTTTTCTAGCGGCAGCGCCTCGTTTAGAGATTTCCACGATTTTAAGATTTCCGTTTGCCAGAGCACTCTGTACGACAGAGCACGCTGCACCACGTGTTTGGAAGGATTAGAAGGAGCGTAGTGTTGCAATATACAAGTGGTTAGGTGTATCAAATAATACGGATTAATATTTATGTATCCAGTTAAAGGAATTTGTCTCAAAATTCTGGACTTGTTATTGTACTAAGTTGCGTAATAGGACGGAACTCAGTCAGCAGAATACGAGGCTTTTGTGTAATCAATGTTTTGACTTGACAATTTATGACATGAGTATTCGATTTATAATCATAACTTAGAAATCGTCATTCCTGTAAGTGCAAATAAATAGTGTTGCTTGTTAATAACGCTGCGCAAGGGGTGTTATCACAGTAATGTATATGTACATGGTTAAACACATACGGATCACATAGATAACAACATGGACTGTGTCACTCACTCAATGATTACAGATTTGATTTTGATGTGTCATTGTGTCAAGTGGTACATAGTTCAGGTATAACCTAGAAGACTGAATCAGTGTCACGGACACAGGAGATAACTCGAACCCAACTACACTGAAGGTATTACTTCATGTCCGCTGGCTCGGTGTTGGATCGGTGAGGCTCAAGGCGGGATCGGGGAGGCTCGGGACGGGATCGGGAATGCTCGGGGCGGGTTCGGGGAGGCTCCAAGGCCTATCTAATCAAGGTGATATGATACTCCACCCATTAATATAAACTAGAGTCCACTTTGTGATCATAAATAAAATATTGGGATACATTCGAACTCGGAAAAAGTTGGAAACCTCTTAATATTTATCATATTCTTTTACCGGGGTATATAGGGAAATACACTGGAACTAAAACTCTAAGTTCACGACATCACTGCACTGGAGTCCTTGGACAGTGCTTCAACAATGAATTCCTTCAACAGCGCCACTCCTGAAGCAGTTCGAGACGTAATCATCAAGGCCATAACCAAATCATCTTCACTTAACCCAATTTCGACATGGCTCACAACATCTATAATTGACCATCTTCTTGAACCAATCTTGGATATCATCAACACATCCCTTGTCTCCGGTAAAGTACCAAGTGCCTTCAAGCATGCCCTTGTAACACCAACCCTGAAGAAACTGATCCACAGGACTTCAAGAACTTTAGCCCGGTATCTAATTTGTCATTTTTGTCAAGAACAATCTCTTGGCAATACATCAATGAGCATATAAATCCAAGCACAGCACAGAGACCGCTCTTGTGTATATTCACAATGATATCATGACTGAAATGGACCATCAGCAGGTTACTCTTCTCATCCTCCTTGACTTACCGGCAGCCTTCGATACCAACAATCACTGTATCCTCTTCAGGCGGTTCGAGACCATTGACCATTGTTGGACTCACAATAACGGCACTGCAGAGGATAAAATCGTATCTTTCTTCTCGGACAGAGTCAGTAAAGATCGGTGAAAAACCTCAATACTATCATTAGTTCGTTATGGAATGCCACGGGGTTCTGTTCTGGGCCCCCATCTCTTCAGCTTGTACATTCTACCAATTGAAGACATCCATCGTGAGGAGTCATTGCCTAAAATTCCATCTATATGCTGATGATAATCAGCAGTATATTTCCATCAAAAGATCAAAAGTTTCACAAGGAGTTCACAAGATCGAACGCTGCATTACGGATATCCGGGAATGGATGGTTGTCAACTATTTGAAGTTGAATGAAAGCAAGACTGAGTTCCTTGCCATAGGCTCACGGCACCAGTTTCAAAAGATGCCACCTGGGATCACACTCAAGATAGGAACTGAGAATATGAAGACCTCAAACTCAGCCAGAAATCTGGGAATCATCTTCCAGTCCAACATGTCCCTAGATGAATATGTCAAGCCTCTCTGCAAGTCATGTTTCTTTCACATCTGCAACATCGGCAAGATCCACAACTTCATTTGCTCCTAATGCAAATACAATCTCAAAGCTTGACTAATGCAACTCACTCTTTTGCAGCACGTCATCTTCAACACTTTCTAGATTGCAGAAAATTCAAAACGCAGCAGCTTGTGTGGTCGATCAAACCCATTACCACGACCAGATATCGCCAGTTCTGAAATCCCTTCACTGGCTTCCAGTTAAGTACAGGATTTACTTCAACATTCTGCCTCTATGATGACCAGTCCTGTGACCGCCTTCGCCAGCTTGTACATCTGCATGTACCCACCAGAGCTCTGAGATCAATGGATACGATAAGACTGACACAGCCAAGCGCTAAAACTTCAATGGGTGATAGAGTCTTGTTTGTAGCAGCACCGGCTCTATGGAACAGACGAACTGAGTCCCAGTCTCTTTTCAAGAACTTGCTGAAAACTGGTCCTGTGCAGCAAAAAGGAAGCCCTCAGTTCCATATTTAAGCCCAGCCGACGTCATCCAGGCGAAAGAGTTGGTTGGATTGCTGTTCTGTTCCGCACACTGCATGTACACACGGTGCAATGGCTTCTCATCGCCATCATCAAAATCAACCTCAAATTTCAGATTCTGTCCAACAAACTTGGCACGCTCAAAATAGCTGTGGAATTCCTTGCTTTCATTGTGAGTCTTGACATGCATCACCAGAGAATCATCCAATAAATAAACATATGCAAAAGTACACAATAAAATTCTGCCATGAGGATTAAACAAATACCGACCTCCAGAATTGATTCTGATATATAAACCATTAAGAGAGGAACGAGGGTGGTGGGCTCCGTTATCAGACATGATCCTTATGGTCAGGCGGTGAAGACTTTGGATGTCTTGTTTTGTCGATACGTTTTACGAGTTTTATAAATCCATTAATGAAAATTACTGTGCTGAAGTAATAAATGAAGACCCGCAATTTTACGATTAGCTTTATGACACTGAAATTTTGAATAGGAATACAACAGAGGAAGAAATTGTCACTGCCGTCAATAACTTGAAGCGCAATAAATCCTCAGGTGTCGATCTCGTCGAGAATGACTATCTTATAGATGCCTTACAATATCTTCTCCCATCGTTTCTGAAACTTTTTAATTTGATTCTTAATTCTGGCTCTGTTCCAGAAAGCTGGCTGAAAGGCATGATAAAACTGTTGTACAAAGGTAAAGGAAACACCATGGATCCGAATTCGTACCGCCCAATTACAATACTGTCATGTTTCGGAAAGTTGTTCACGTCTATTCTGAATAACAGATTAGCCAATTTTCTTAATATTAACAATATTCTAAGTCCTGCCCAGGCAGGCTTCAGGAAAGGTTTTTCGGTATCAGACAATCTCTTTGTCATACATATACTTACAGAACTATTAAAACTAAACAAAAAGAAGTTATACTGTGTCTTCATCGATTTTACAAAGGCGTTTGACACTGTTTGGCGTATTGGCCTGTGGCATAAGATGGTCAGAAACGGAATAAATGGAAAATTCCTAAATCTAATAAAGAACATGTATCATGACATCAAGTCCGCCGTTATGCTTGACAATAATATATCAAATACATTTCAGTGTTACTCCGGTGTTAGACAGGGAGAAAATTTATCGCCATTATTGTTCTCTATGTTCATAAACGACATAGAAAGTTGTCTACATGCAAACAACTGTAAAGGTGTTGATCTCCAATGTAATGAAGATATAGATACATTGTCTCTGCTAAAACTGATAATATTATTATACGCTGATGATGCTGTTCTTTTAAGTGAAGAGCAAGCTGAATTGCAAAAATCATTAGATACATTTCAGTAATATTGTTCCACATGGAAATTACAAGTAAATCTCGCAAAAACAAAAGTGCTAATTTTTGGTAGCGGACCTGCGACCAAATCCAAAAATATATTCGTCTATCAAAACCAAAACATAGAAATAGTCGACGTGTACAATTATCTTGGAATCAAACTTCATAGGAATGGTAGATATATAATTACAATCAAATCACTAGTTGAGAGTGCAACAAAAGCCATGTATGCTTTATTGAAAAAAGCCCGGAATATAAATTTACCACTAGATTGTATTTTAACAGCTTTTGACACTATGATCGTACCTATTATGATATATGGATCCGAAATTTGGGGATTCGAAAACTTACTGACTATTGAAAGACTACACCTTAAATTCCTTAAACTAATTTCGTCCTTAAGAAACTCAACTCCAAACTTTGCTCTCTATGGTGAATTTGGTAGAGAGCCAATATTTATCAAAATATACAAACGAGTAATAACCTTTTGGCATAAGATCGCTACTTGTACCAGTACTTTGAAAAGCTCCAGTAAACTGTACAATTATATCCAAGTTAATGTCCCAGATATGTTAGATCGACTGAGATGGTTTTCATTTTTTTTAAAAATTCTTAATGATTGCGGGTTAAATGAAATATATGATAACCCTTCCACTTGCTAAACCACGTGGCTAGCCTCAACAGTAGAACAGATACTCAAGGACCAAAATTTACAAAATTGGAGAAGTTCCGTCGAACAAAGTTCCAAGGGATTTTATTACAAATACTATAAACAGGATTTATCGTTTGAACCGTACCTTTATATGCCAAAATCAATTTACATGCCTATTTTCAAATTTAGAACTAGTAACTATTATCTACCTGTTGAAACTGGCCGGTGGACAAATACTTCGAGAAATGATCGTTTATGTAAATTATGTAACTCACCCGCTGTCGGTGATGAGTTTCACTATCTTTTCAGGTGCCAAACTCTTCACCAACAGCGGCAGCTGTACATACCTCAGTATGTCAATACCTGGCCCAACCTTTATACACTCAAAAGATTACTTTGTTCAAAGAAAGCTAAATATGTTAAAGACTTGTCAAAATTTATTAAATGTATCAATAGAAGTTTAGATATAAATACATGTAATAAAATGTTTGTATCATTCTCTAATGACACCCTTGTATATATGAATATGTATGTACATGTATATTGTATTGTACATTATCCTGCCTCAATTATATCTCTCCGATGCCATCTTGGTGTATATGTGTATATAATGTTTTTCAAGTTCTCTCATGTACCACCGTTGGTGGAAGTTGAGAAAATAAAACCCTTCGAAACTTCGTCTCGAACTTGCATTCCAAGTCAGGTGTAGGCCTGGTCTTCCACAAGATGTTCAATAACTCATCCTCCTTGCAACTTGACCGCTCCATCATTAATTACTTTGCCACGTTTCAAATGAAGTGTTGCGCAGTGGAACTAAACTATCTAAAATTGAAGTGTCGAAGTGTGTTATTTGGGGAATTAAACGTGACTCTCTTAGTTAAACTGATGAAATGATTCAAACAATACAAAATGGGGAACTAAACGTGAATCTCTTTCAACAATGCTAATAGGGTAAGTAACGTAACTCTTTGTACTGACTCAGCTATCACCTGATGAAGGAGCAAGAATTAGCTCTGAAACGTCGGGTAGAGAAGAAAAAAGAAGTTGTTATCCATAACACGTGTCATATATTCATGTTCGTCCCACTTCTAAATGCCTTTCAAAAACTTAACTTTATATGATACCTTAAATCTAATATCAAAACTATCTGGTTCTACTTCAGCGTAAAGTCTATTATCTACAATATCTAGCTCTATAGCAGCTAGTTATATGGAACTACTGTTTCGATGCACTATTCAATTCTATCTAACAATCTATAGAGATTACTAAACGAGTGTCTGTCAGATACCATTTATCTTACGAGTTGTTGCAAAACGTATTTAACGAGCGAAAGTGGTATCTGACAGACACGAGTACATATATCCCACCAGTGGGTTCATCCTACTATAAGACTTACACAAAATGTAGTCGTGATAATGTTGATCAGTTTTTACTTTCTAATTTGTCTGAGTTTAGAGATTCCCATATTGTACTTTGTGGCGACATGAACGCGCGAACAGGAGAGAGTAACAACCCCCAAGTGACATGTGTCGATGATAGAAACGTCACCAATATATTTGATGACGAGGAGGATATCCTTGTTGGGGATCGTAAATCTCATGATAAGGTCATAAATAGATTCGGACAAATTTTGATAGACATGAGTTATGCATTTCATTTATTTATTGTCAATGGTAGAGTGTTTGGAGATGAACAAGGTGAATATACTTTTGTCGGACAGCATGGCTTTAGTGTTAATGATTATTTCATGTGTTCTCCTGATCTCTTTGAATATATAAGTATGTTGAATATAGGTGATCGATTAGATTCCGATCATCTGCCTTTAGAGCTCAAATGCCGATTTCCTAAAATGAACATGATTAAAAAGTAAATCAACAGCGGATATCTCCTCTAATGAAAACATTGTGTGGAATGAGTCTTTATGTAAGACATTTTTAGGAAATCTTCAAGAGAGAACCGCAGCTGGTTTTCAGTCGGTGTGTAATAAACTTGATAGTAATATAGAAGATGCTATTGATGATTTTGTAAGAATGATTTTAGATTCTGCAAGCTGTATGAAGAAACGTGTATCGATCGCACCGCCGCGAAACAATCCACCCTTAAATGCTGAGTGTAAGGCTGCACGACGGGTTGCACGAAAATCTGTAAAGACATTTAGACGTAAACGTAACGATATCAATAGAAAACTATATTGTAAAGAACGAAATATATACAGAAACTGCTGTAGAAGATTTAAATCGGAAATGTCGATAACTTAACAAAGGCAACAAAAGTCCCGACCTCATTTTGGAAACAAATCAGATATTTAAAAAGTCGACCAACACAAAAAAAATGTAATTCCGAAAGCGGAATGGTTAATTCATTTAAAAAAAATATTTCATAATGATTTTGTTTTTAATGATTCTTTTGATGATTGTCATTTGCAGGATGATGCAACACCAGATATTTTAACTGCAGATATGTCAGACGTCGAATCACTTGTATTAGACTGACCCATAACAGATAATGGTCTTGACCTCGTCGTGGTGGAAATGCTTAAAAGTTCAGAGTTTGTTATCATGCCCTTTTTGAATAAGTGTTTTAATACGTTGTTTGAAAACGGTATTTTCCCCCCGTTGTTGGGCTCGGTCAATTATTGTTCCCTTACATAAGAAAGGTGATGTAACCAATCCAGATAATTATAGAGGAATTTCCCTTATGAGTATTTAGGGTAAAGTCTTTACACCTGTTCTAAATAACAGACCCACTAAATGGGCAAGTATGACAGATAAATTTCCCGAATCACAAGCAGGCTTTAGAAAGAAATATTCAACTTCTGATCATATCTTTACACTATTTGCACCAGCCCAGAAATGTCTATCCCGTCGTAAGTGTAAATTATATGTAGCTTTCGTTGATTTCCGTAAAGGATTTGATTCTGTCAATCGTTCTAAATTGTTGTATTCTTTAAGTAATGCTGGCCTGAAAGGTAGAATGTATTCAATTTTAAAAGCAATGTATACTAATGTGATAGCCTGTGTACGTTGTGGTGATGATAAGACTGATTTTCTGTTACTGCATTATCATTGAAAGCTAAGAAAGCATTGATAAGTCTCTTATCTGCCTTGTGTAAAATTGGTGTGTTGACGCCCAGTATTTACTTTTAAACTATTTGATTGTCAAATTCAGCCTATTCTTTTGTATGGATCCGAGATTTGGGTGAAGGTGAGGTGAGGTGAAATTGGGTTTTACGTCGTGCTTAAGAATATTTCGCTCATATGACGACGTGCATGCGTGTGTATGAGAGAGAGAGAGAGAGAGAGAGAGAGAGAGAGATTCTTTATTTCCTCCAGAAATCAATCCGAAGATTATTGATACATGAATTCAATCAAACATACAACACATTAGTATTTACATACAGGACAATGTTATTCATAGTTGACAATTGATATGTACAGAAACATTCACAAAGGGATGGCGTCACTTGTGCCTCCATTAAAATACAAACTCAAGATATTGTTTCAAATGATAGACATAGTTTGCAAAGTTGATAATGACAGCATGGTATGTGTCCCGCACTAGGGATCGTGTGAACTGTGTATCTGCACCTTGGAGAGTTGACAGCATTTCGTCGTCTTCCAACATTTCAAAATTTACATAGGTTTCAACATCAAGTAGATCAATCAGAGATGAGAAAAAGTTATTTCGGAGACCTAATAATTTTTCACAGTGTAGTATCACATGGTTGTCATAGTCATAAGCGTGCTTGTTACAAAGCAAACATTCTTTTGAGATTTTATTTCGTGATGAAAGTTTCAAACATAATTGCAAGGCTGCTCTGTGTTCAGGGTATAAAAATGCTAAGTTCAAAAGTATGTGATATGTCAGTGATGTATGAGCTCGCATGTAACGAGACAGTCCTGCATTAAGTGATACTTTGTTACGCCACATGTGTTCTTCATATTCTTGTACGTGTTTGTTTGTAATTCGTCTCCACTGGTGTTTGGGAGGAAATGAACCACTGTATAAGTACGTATGTAAGTAGTTTATAAGGTTGTATTTGCACAAAACAGACTGAAGATCTCCACAAATAGTTGATTTTCGGGGTGTATTAGCCATGGAAGCACAGAATATGTGTTTTATGAGATTGTCACAACTAGCGTTGCATAAAGAGCCAAAGAACTGGAGTTTACTTTTATCAATGTAGCCAATCATGGTCCACAATCCTAAGTTTGCAATAGTGGATTCAGACGGAGATCTCTTATCTAGTCCCTGGACAGTGCGGGCAAAGTACCGCTGTGTGTTTTCTAGCAACCAAAGTTGCTGCCCTTTAATGTCAAACAATAGTTCACAGCCATAAAACTTGTTTTCAGAATCATTCTTTGCCATATCTTAACACTGGTAGCTGGATGTAGGTCAGTGTTATTTAGCCCCAAGCATTTAAGGGAATTAACACTCTGTCTTGCTTTCTGACAGCACTTTTCTATTCTAGATTTACATGTTAAATCAGACGTTAGAAGTATACCGCCGTAAGTAGTGGAATCTGCTGGTGCGATGTTTTCATTGCCAAGAGTGTAGTTTACAGTTTTAACTTTACGTTTACGTTTATTAAAAATGATTACTGTGCTTTTTGCAGGATTGTATGTTAAGCGCCATTTATTGGCATATGTATGTACAGTATCGAGAGCAATTTGAAGTCCCTTTGGTGAAGTACTAACAAGTGTTGTGTCGTCAGCAAGCAATATAGTCGGAACATTCACACCATACACACTTAGGCCATTACTAGCCTGTCTCAGAGAAGAAATTAAATCATTGATAAACACTAGGAAGAACCAGGACGACATGACTCTGCCTTGGCCAACACCTTGCTTAACAGGATACCTGTCAGAGTTTTCACCCTTATATCTTACAAAAGCATAACTATTTGTATAGCTGTAGTGCAGTAGTTTCCAGATGTTTCCCTGGATGCCCAGTTGATGTAACTTGTAAAATAGACCATCGTGCCATATTCTGTCAAATGCTTTTCGTTATCTAAAAAGGCAGCATATACTGTAGAGTTTCTCTCAATGTAATATCTGATACTTTCAATAAGAGCAAAAACCCTCATAACTGCGCCATGTTCCTTTCTAAATCCAAACTGGAGTATATCAGGGAAGTAAGGATTATTTTCAAGTAATTTAGTTTCTATTCGTTTAAGTAATAGCTTCTCAAAAAGTTTTCCAAGGCATGACGTTAGAGTAATTCCCCTATAGTTTCGGGGATCGGATTTTTCCTTTTTACCTTTATAGATTGGAATGACCATACCAAGTTTATAGTTAAAAGGCACATAGCGAAATTTAATTATTTTGTTAAACAGGTCACAAAGGTGTGAAATGAGACACTGCCCCCCCCGTGGATAATGTGCTCATTTGTAATGTTATCTGGGCCTGGAGATTTGTTTTTGCAGAGGGATTTGACAGTCTCACGAACCTCGTTATCTGTAAAATCCTTTTCCAGTCCTTCATCGATTAAATAGTCATCTAATGCTTCAATAGATTCTACCCTCTGACATATTTCATCTTTAAAGTCATCATCAAACATCTGTGAGGTGTGTGGCTGAGCTAAGTCCGAGTAATATTTACCCCACAATCTACATATACCAGCAGGTGTTGATTCATTTTCATTATCATAGTTAAGTGTGGTTATAAGATCAGTTGTGGATCTTTGTTTTCTGACAGTTTTGTAAAAGGTATTGATATCAAGTTCAGCTGCATGTTCAATTTCAGTCAAAATCCCACGCTTTTTAGATCTTTTAGATTTTCGATGCAGACGTCTAAAGTTTGACTTTTCAGTTTTATATGATAATAATACATCCGAGTCGTCACCTCTGGGCTTACCACTGTTAACCCATGCTCTACGAGCAACTCTCATACGGTAGTGGGCATTATCTAAACCATCCTGTTTCCAGTATGGCTTTAGATAAGGCTTGAATGTACTTTGTGGGATACATTTACAGCTGGCCTGTATAAGGCCCTGAGTAATAATCTGACAATGGTTTTCTATAACTTGACAATGGTCAGTTGTAGATTGTGTGCTTTGGTGATATACAAAACTGAGATATTTTTCTACTTCATACTCAAACATATCTAAGTTGTCCCTGTTAGCTTTGTTCCATTTTGGGACTTTAGGGTTTTTGTTAAAATCATCACGGCGTAGGACGTGTTCTGAAAGGGACATAAGACAAGGAAAGTGATCGGATACTGAATAAGGGCATGAGTCTATCACTTCACAATTTGTAACATAGCCCTGAACCCAAGATGGAACAAGAAAATAATCGATTAGGCTTTGAGAGAGGTTATCTTTGGATCGACATGTAAATCCGGGGCCTCTGGATCGTAATGCATCAACAATATGTGAAAGGTATCTATCAAGTACCATGTTATTGAGATGCTTGGCTCGTGTAGACAGGGGGTGTTTACATATATCTGCATTGAGATCACCCAAGATAATAGTAGTACCAAGCTGACAGAGGTTATCATAAATGTCTAAAATCTCATTAAGTGCATCACAATAGACAGAGTGAAGTACATTTGTTGAGGGCAGTCTACATGCAATAATAAAAACATCTGTATGATGTTTACGGGACAGTTTGACTGCTATTGCATGACTTGTGAGAGTTGAGACAGCTTCAGCTTTCCAGTTACACTGCTTATTAATTAAAATGGCTAATCCACCTGTTATTGTTGATTTTCGTTTCAATGGTTTTCAGTTTTGCATCAACTGAGTAGTTTAGGCGTAGCATTTCACTTTCAAGTTCTTTTATATGGTCACGATAGCTTTTGTTTTCTTGAGTGATTAGCTTCAGTTCAGCTCTAAGTTCAGCACGCCTATCTTCCGAGTCCTTCAGTTTGATATTTATATTGGTTATTAGAGCATCCTTCTCAGAGATTATTTCTTTTAGGGACAGGACTTCATCTGTGAACTTCTTTTCTAATTCCTTAATCTTCTTTTCAACATTTTCATTTCCACGAGAGACACACTGCTTGATCTGTATTACATGGCTGAGAATAAGCGATATTGAGTCATTCTCACCGTGTGTAGTAGTGACGTCATCAGTTGTCTTGTCTATGTTGTTTCCTTCATTATCGTCATCAAATACTGATTGATTTCCTTGGTTTCTCACGCTGGCGCGACTAAGTACCTTCGACTGTAGCACATGATCCGGTATTCCACCTTCCAAATAGTGATAGATATAGTACACATCTTGTGCATATTTGTTGAGAAAAACTGTCTTTATCATTGCTCTTGTTCCGTCTCGATACGAGTTTACCAGCTGGAAATTCATGGCAAGTGTCTTTAGCATAGTCGTATAGACTTTCTCGTATGTGGTTTAACTCCTTGGGGTCATTTCTGTATACTTCAATCAAGCCTGTTTGAAAAGAGTCTTTGTCTTTGTTTCCAAACTTGCGCTTGATCTCCAAGTAAATCTCTTTGTCCTGTGAGTCGCTAGGCTGGGTGTTATACAAGTGTTCCTCGTCGCTCATTGTTGGGTCCAATCAAGTGGTAAGAGCTAACCCAAACCGAGAGTTTATCATGGAAAACTTTAAAGCATTATATAGAGAAATACAGTTTCAGGCTGCATTTTCTTTCAAAGTCACTTTTTCAACAAAACAACTTTAGCAACACATTCTTGTGTTGCTTACAACACAACTGTGTAATTTTCAAGAGTTTTCGCACTTTCAAATCACGACAAAACTCACATTTTCCATGAGCGATGTAAACACGACTTGCTCATCTGGCTACACAATACAGCTGGTTTTATAGTGCTAGCCCACTGAGATACCATGCCGCAGTTAAGCATGAATACCCCACTCAGACACATTATACTATCTCCGAGCCGGCCAGTCCTTGTTGTACCCATTAATGCCGAGCGCCAGGCAGGGACCAACAAGTACCATATTTTAACGTATTTTGGTTTGACGCGGTCGGGGATCGAACCCACGACCTTCCGCTCCCCGGGCGGACGCTCTAACCACTACACCACGGAGGCGGTCCGAGATTTGGGGATTCCAGAGATATGAATGCATAGAAAATATACATCTGATGGCCTGTAAGAAATTTTTAAATGTAGGACCCTCTACACCGAATTGTATGGTGTACGGTGAATGTGGGAGGTACCCCCTGTATATAAATGCTCATATTCGATGTATAAAATTTTGGTTTAAGATATTGTGTATGCAAGAACATAGATTACCCAAAAAAGCTTATAACATGCTTGTTCATTTGGACAACGTTGGTAAAGTGACGTGGGCATCTTATGTAAGAGATCTTCTGTTTGCACATGGTTTTAGTTTTGTATGGTTAAGTCAGCGAGTTGGTGGTGCAAGTTTGTTTTTAACTCAGTTTCGAGAAAGAAGTCTTAATATGTTTAATCAAGAATGGTATTCAGTAATACATAATAGTTCACGGTACGACTCTTATAGAATATACAAATCACTACTCCAGCCGGAGAAATATCTGTCGTTTTTAACATCAAAGAAATTAAGATATCCATTTATACGTTTTAGGTAGATTTTTGTTTAACATAACGGTAAACGAAGGAAGATAGAACGATGCAAGAGAATGTACCCACTGTGTAATATAGATGTGGAAAATGAAATCCAATGTTTTACTTGTATGTCCTTTGTATAAAGATTTGCGTACGAAATATATAGCTGAATATTATCTATGTAAGCTGCCTACATTAGCATTTAAACTACTTCTTCATCAACTGACCAGCATGTAATAATAAAGCTGTCGTACTATATCAATTATGCTCTTATTAAACGTAACAATCTGATCAAAAGTTTTGTAGATCCATCGTATTTCACTACTTGTACAAAATTTACTGCCTGTATCATGATTGCTGTTTGGATCACTAATTACTACTTATGCACCATATGTATAATGTATATGTATAACTCCAATGTATATGGGCCGGAAGCCTTTTGTACAATAAACATCTTTGACTTTGACTTGAGTACAGTAATCTGTTTCTTACACACCATAAAATCGCACCATTTTTTGGTCGAATAGATTCAAATTTCATTTTTACTCATCGTAGCTGCGCAGTAATACACAACACAACGTTTATGAATGAGTGACGTCACTTGGCTTCCTAATCACTACTCATGCCCATGGAGACCCTCCACAAAAAAGGTTTCTGCCACCTTATCGCATCATCAAGGCAATAGTGATAATGAAAACTAGATAAGATCACAGAAAATTAATTAAACCCTCTAAAACGATGATGTTACCATGCAAATGTGGATGATTTTAATTCTTGTAAGCCTAAAATGTTTGAGCGTGTGACGTCATCGTTATCGCTTGGTGGTTGTCGTCATCATTGTTTTGGATATCTCTGCCCATTTGGGATCTGAACTTGTGTACCAGTTTACGTTCAATGTTCTATCAACCAGAGCCAAAACTATTGAGTGTGTGTAATTATGTGCACCCAGTGTGATGAGGTTACGTTCACTATCAATGGGGGACTACTCTTCTTCGCCACATCCTTCTCGTTTTCCCCGAGCCATAAACTGCTACTTGGAATGTAACGGAATTTACGGAGTTGCCAGTATGAAATGTGAGTTGATTACATCCTGTAAGTTATCAAGACATAAACTTTGCATTATCATGCGTCGGAGGAATATCTTGAGCAATGACTTATGTGTAGATCAACCGTTCCTGTACATGTTCGATTGAATAGAAATGACGTGTGTCGCCATTTGCACGCATGAAGCCTTGCAAAACGTTCCATGTTGATACATTGTTTCAACGAGTGTGTTTTTGTTCTGATTGTCATGGGTGAATTTGAATCACATAGTAGCTCGGAGCTCGAAGTGGTTCTTCATCATACTGTATCAGTGAAAAATGTTATCTTCATCAATGCAGCAGAGAAACTACGAGACGAATCGATCTCACAAAGGACAGGCACTGACGTTATCGTGTCAGGTATTTTTGCAAGACGATACATGACACTTGTCGCATGTCTCCAGTAAAAGTACCAATGTTGTACATTTTGAATATTCGACGGGAATCCCGGTCTTTATTTCTAACTATAATTGTTTACACAGGTATCACTGATTGTTCGAGCCATTTTGAATTCATGACTGGAAATCTAAATTGTTAATAAAAGGAATTAGAAAATAAATAGATTCGTGTTATATTTATTCTAATTGTGTTTCATTGTATACGTGCCTGTTTATGTTGTAATCGTGAAAATAACAGGTAGGTGTAAAGGTGTTTTTTGGAGTAACTTATCAATGAATTTTAATCTGGAAAGTAGTCCGTCATAACCTGACCCTAGGTCATCACCATGGAGAAGCCAATCACGGGATTAGAAATCGATCTCACACATATGTGTGATACCAGTTTTCTCACATGGGTTTCTACTTGGACGAGCTTATAAAACGAATCGTGACAAGCTGTAACTCAAGTAACACCCGAACTCAAGCTACATCTAAACTCAACTAAAGTCCAAACTCAAGTCAGACCTCAACCCAATCAAAACCTGAACACAACTGACCGATTTGATCGTTTCCCATGTGGTCAAGAACACGTGGTCTGATCGCATGGGAAAAGTCATACTTCTCGGTTTGCCACGAAACATAGTGCCTTTACGCGATCTGTTCGAACTGTTTGTCTCCAGAACATAAAGAATATATCAATTGTCGAGTCAGAATGCCATGCCAATATCATTAGAAAAGGACTCGACAAGAAGAACCTGTTCTTTCAAATTGGTATCTCCTTTGGCAAAGAGCTCGATGTCATCCATGTAAAGGGGATGAGTAAGAGGTGTTGGGGATCTGTGCTGAGGAGGTCCGGTATGGTAACCCTCCCGTCTGTTGAGCAGAAAGCTCAAAGGATTTAAAGACAAACAAAAAAGCAAAGGACTAAAGAAGTTCCCATAGAATATCCCCCTTCTGACTGGAATAGATTCCGAAGTCTGCACCTGCCCTTGCGAGTACATCTCAAGTTGAATCGACCACCAACTTATTAAAGACTTGAGTAAATCAAGCAGTCGCTCAGGTCAATACAACAAATAGACTCCATTCGTGAGGGACAGAGTCGTATGCTTTTTCGCAGTCAATCCAGCACATGGAGAGGTTGCGGTGATATGTTTTAGCCTCTACCAAAATAATTTTCTGTGCAAGAAGTTGATCCTTGCACCCCAACATCTCTTTATTGCTCCCTTCTGCTCTCTAAAAATTATATCATTGGATGAATGGTATGATGACACGAGCCTTGTCAAAACACCCTGTGAAGATTTTATACAAGTATTCAAACATGTGATAAGGCGGAAGTTTTTGGGATCATTCAGTCTCCTATTTTATGGAAGGAGTACTGTGCGACCTTTACAGAACCATGGAGGAACATCACCTGTGTTCACAGAGAGTTGAAACAGTGAAGCAATGCTGTTTGGACACAGGGGAATAGTTTTCAACACCGGTTTCGAATGCCATCAGGCCCTGGTTCACCATCACCTGTTGTTTTGAATTGCCTGTGAAAATGTTTTTCTCTATTTCTGAAGAGTGTATTTTGTTTTATATATTTGTTCTTCTTTTCCCACGTTTCTTTCTTTCAGTCCAAACCTGACGCAATGACTTCATTTCGCCTTATGAAATCAATACTTTGGAGCTTATGAAATCAATAATTTGGAGAAGTACCGTTACTTTCGATCTCATTTACTGTAATTTTAATTTCCTCCAAATTGACTTTTGTCTTTTAGACTTTGGGTTCTGTGACGATCAAATTTTAAGGCACAGCTATATCCAGGAAATATATCTTCTATTTTCGGTAGGTTTTACAAGAAACCGTTTTTCCTTGGTCTTTTGTTGTTATCATTAGATGTTTTTTTTCTTTAGATACTGTGTGAAGTTCATCCAAAGTTCGAGCGGCAGCAATTTATTTCATGAAACGAACAGTCCGCAGAAAGTTTTAGTGAAATAGTTTTATTAAGTAAATCAAGTTCATCTTTTGGGAAATGACACATTTAGTTTCTCTAATGGTAAATAGAAATTTCCTCATAAATAGAATTGAACAAAATGTAAACAGGATTTTCGGAAAGATCTGTAGCTGAGGAAGAAGAAGAGTTTGGGTCTGAAATTTCGGGGCCAATTGGCTCTTTGTCGGCAGAAGTTTTGGTTCTGCTGCCACGTGAACATTCTGCTCATGCAAAGCTTCCTAACGGATGCCAGTTGTGGCATGAGATTTTAAGCCGCCGGAATTGGTCTCGGAGATTTTTCTCCGTCAGGTAAGCATACATTGGCATGGCATTGTCCCAATGTAGCTTAAGCGACTTGCCATTTATTCGCGGATTGCCAGACAATCCTGCCGCTTTCGCACCCTCAATTAGTGTGGTTTTGAGAAAGTTTGACCAAGATATTCTTGGTCAGGTTCTGTGCCCCTGGGGTAAGTCCCATCTCCAGTATGGTTTGCTTCATTACCGGAGGAAGGTTGACTGGGCTGCAGAAGTGAAAGATCGAATTCTTCTTGTCCATTGGTAACCCAGTAAAAACACAGCTTCAGGGGGTCAGCCCTAACTTGGTGGTTTACGTTTAGTTCAGGGAAAATAATTCCCCTATCTGGGTCCACCACGGGGAGGCGTACATCATCGGGACCTTATTATTATTGTGTTTTACAGATTGAAAATAGTATGCAGCAGAGAATGTTCAGGTTATTCTGGCACAATAAGGCTGGTAAAGCTCATCATCAGATCAGGGCCCTTGCCCCGTCTACATGCAGCCCAGACAGCGAATGGGACTTCTCCCAGGATACGCTGCTTAGTTGAACCCACCAAGAAATTTCCAGAGAATATGAAGGCTCCCCAACACCTGCAACCTTCTGCATTCCCCAGAGTGACAGAAGGGCTGTGCTCCCGGTGGATATACAACTGATGTCGTTATCAAGCAAGTGATACATGAGAAACATATAGAGAGAATATATACATGTACATAAAAGAGGTTGATGTACAATTGTATGTTACATAAGACATGGTGATTGGTGAGACTTTATCTTTTGTACTTAAAATGTAACTTGATATGAACTTTTAATATGGCTAACGTCGAATTGACATATACCTGAGCTCTGAGCTCGATGGCCTTCCATTAGGCCTGAAACTATTATCCTTTCAACTCACTCACTCACTCTGATGGACACTGAAATCTACTGATCGCATACACATTCCATGATGCATTCTTGATGGGGTTAAGGGTCACGGTCAGCAGTTCACAAATGACCACGCCCATGGAAGGAGCCCTGAAGTTGAAGCCGTTGCAAGAAGCCTTTCTGAGACACATATTGGCACAGTCGAGTTTCCCGATGTTTTCATGACTGGAGATGATGTAGTCAGGTTCTCTGGCTCCCTTACTGTGACGCCTGAATGCCGCAGATGAATCTGGAACATGGGGGTGTGAATTATGAAAGTAATGCCGACATTTTACTGATCATAACAATCACGATTCGGATGTTCGTGTACACCAGGACCTCACTTATTCACAGTTTGATACAAATATGACTTTACCCTGCTGATGTGTTTCCTGATGCACATGAATGGGAATTTCTCCTTGCTGATCTGTTTCTTTATGCATATGTTTTGTAATTTATGCTCTTATTTGCAAGGTAAAAACTGAACAGATACTTAAAGCTTGATGCAAGTCAACGATATGACATAATTGTAAAACTGTCAAATGGCCAGTTCCCTACCACGGATTTGTACAAGTACTTGACATATAGGTGGTCAGTGAAACTACATAACACTCGGATAACTACACCTATTCTCGAGAAGTTGGCCTTTGACAATAGTTACCCCCTTAAGTTTTACCATGACACAAAAGGAAAAGGGAATATATGGATATATATAGTTTGAAATATATACATTTTGAAATGATTTTCTTTCACTTTCCTGAACGACTGGTCCCATTTATGTTGTTCCAGTGAGTGAGCGGAAGCCTCACGTTAAGTCACATTGGTTCAATTATGGTCAAGTTATGAATCACTACTGCCCCGTTTATGCTTGCATTCTCTAAAATGGCCAATATTCAATACAGATATAAGTTTTCGATGGATTCAGTCAGCAGTGGGCAAAACGCCATATGTCAGATCTGATCTGGAGCATGCATGCCCAGTAGGTATAGGGTGCTGAAGTTCTTTTTCCCCATAGGAAACCAGTGGCCAACTATAAGTTCCCACATACTTAGATTCATAGTGCACAAGAATAAGCTTTGCAGCTCGTCTTTGCACCTAGCAGAGCTTTGGATTTATAAGCACACCCTGTAGTGCTGGATGACTTCCAATGTCCTATATAATGTTTAAAAGAATGGAGTGAAGGGCGACATGTTTGCAGTACAGTCTGGGCGCCTCGTGGACATTTCACATCTATGCTTTATCTTATTCTTTAGTACTTCATTTCAGGTACTACAAAGTCACATATATCAGAATTTGTTTTTGTTATTTCAGTAGATAGATGTGAGAGACGACGATGTATGGAAAGTGGAGACGATACTGAAGATCGGAGGAAAATGATCTCGTAAACAATATGAAATGGTTACACTGGCGTAAGAAGTTCAATTCGTGGAATAGTGTTATTTTTCCAGCTGTGAAAAGCTGTGTTCCATGATTCGGCCACCTTTTCATTGGCAACAAGTCGCACACCCTTCAGGCATTTTTTGTTTGACTCTTGTTTCAGGTCCGACTTGCTTGCAGCAGTGTGACACAACAGTCATCACAGTCAGTTGGAGTTGACGGCCCAGTGCCATCCATCCTTGGCTTCGTAAACAGGGACAAGTCTTTTGCACTCATCCTAGTGACAGGCCTGGGTATCGGGGGCACTTTCTGACTCTTCAGATTCAAGAGTGAGTGAGTGAGTGAGTTCAGATTTTAAGTCACATCGGCAGTATTTCAGCCATATCGTGTCTAAATCAAGTTACAAATATGTTAACAATTAAAGGTAAATTATAAAATTCTGTTAACGAAGGGCAGTAAAACAACTAGATGATCACAGATATAAATTTAAAACTAGTACTTAAATCTAAAATATTTTAACTATACATGACAATACAATATAGAAACAGGCTATAGATTGCTAACACCAGAAGGTAGATCACCATACTAGGGACCATGGGGACTTACAGTACATTTGCTTCCTGCATGGACCCTAGCTGGATTTACACCATCCCTTCAGTCGTTAGCAATTTAGCAAATCTAGCCATACATTAAAAGAACACGTATTCTACGATTAAAGAAGTGGAACGTTTTAATTTATTTCGAATTTTTTGGGACTAACGTACCCTCTCAGGAGGACAATAATTTTACAGTACTTTAACCCCCCTCGAGGATTCGAAAGTGAAACTTTTGTTCCACGTAAGGTGACCTTTGCTGAAGTGTGACTTGATTCTCTTGTGATCACCTTTCAGCGTAGTGGTCACGAACAGAACTAATGAGCTCAAAGCTCAAGACGTACCTATAAGCAGTATCATTGTGTGTTTTCACGGGTATCAACAAGCAGGTATAGGTATTAGAAACTTAAGACATTCACATCTCTTGTGCCAGCGGTCTAAATCTCGAGATGAGCTATACAAACAGTTTGACACTTTGGCGTTTATTGGCCAGGTGTCACGTGTGAGTGCTCACGCCAGGCAGCTCAATTAAACCGGGAAAGAAGGAAAATAGGAGAATATAGTGGCGTGTGTAAATGGGCTGTTCAGTCTGTGCTAATACTTTCAGGGTGACTTGTGATCAACGATCAGACATTGTACTTTTTTTCAAAATACTTCTGGTTACCATTGTTGACACAGGATGGTTTACCCCAGCCCTAACCCCCTTCAATTTCAGTTTTGAGCTAGATGAGAACACCCCCATAGGATACGGCGAAAAAGATATGGTGGCTCCAGGCCGATATTTTGCAGGTTAAGTGATAAGTGACAGGTTGGTCAGCATGCAACTGGAGAACAACATACAATCAATATTAATCAGGGTGGACTGTCATGTCACTATAGATAGCAAAGAGGGAAAAATGATTGTGATCTGAGGCCAGAGAGTTTGTCAGAGCTGTCGTAATGACGGTAAACGGCATCCCTGTACTTTTGACATCACTTAAATGTTCTTACCTCCACATGTTCTGTGCAAAGGGGTTCCCCTCACCTCTACTTCACACAACGATAAAGGCTTATGACCAGAGTTGTACTTGACGATTCTGACGTAACGTCCGATAGTGTTGACGGCACAGGTCAAGTCGACCGTCAGACCTTTGCCTACTGCACCTTCATGCAAGTAACAGAGTTGGCGGCCAAAGTGTTTGCTGGTCATCGGGTCAGACGTATGGACCTCCACTGTAAAGTTGGCTAATCTTCTGTCTGTATGCGAAAAGAAAAACACAAAACAATACATGTGATGCTAATGTAGCTTACATTCTCAGGTACATATACCTTTTCAACGTGAGAAAAATGTATTTTGATAAGCATCTTCACAGACTGGGAAAATATTTCAAGAGCTCACGCATTTCCATGTGACGCCTGACATATGATACATTTGGGATTATTCTCGTTGCCGTTTTGATTCTGGTTTAATAAATTGGTTCATTTGAGTGAGTGAGTTAAAATGTAACGTCACATCGGCAATATTGCAGCCATATCGTAACGAGGATTTGAATAATATATAAAGTCGTAATAAAAAGGTACAATTATAAAACCCTGTCTACGAAGGACAGTAAAATAACTAGAGGATCTATATATATCTGTGAAAAACTAAAAACTTTTTACCATAGAAGACAATACAATATAAAAACAGACTATATATTGCCAACAACTGAAACTAGATCACCATACTAGGGACCATGGGGACTTACAGTACATTTGCTACCTGCATGGATGGTTGATCTGAATCCCGTATGGGCTTCAAACACACGCTGTCAGTGTGAGGCATACAAGAAAAAAAATGGTGATTCCCAATATCATATTTCCCAAAAAATCCCAAATTGGAAAAATGATATTTCCAATCATTACCAAAATTTTAAAAATGACATTTCCAAGGCTTGTAAATTATTGGCAATTTAGGAAGGATTTTACCACTACGTCTTTCAATTTCTCCTTTTCCCAAGGATCCCCGGCCAATGAGTGTATAGACTTACTATTTCACGAATCTTTCGTTTTGTTAGAGTTCTTATTGTTGATATACATAATGCATCTTGCATGTGACATATTCAATCATGAAACTGCAGGAATAAGCCATATTTCATATTATCCATGTGTGCCTTATATCAATGCAACTGCGTTTGACGCGTGAAGTGATACATGTTTGAAAGTTGGGATCATGTTTAAAGTAAGTGTTTACTATTCGCCGTCCTATGCGACCAACTAGGAACCAATTCTATATATTAGTTTAACTTCAATCATCTGCATCCTTCTTGTTCTATATGTCAAAAATGTATATCGACTGTTCTATTTACCGCTAGTATGGCGAGAATTTTAAAAATTCAGTTTCAAGTGTATGTTTAAGTTGTTATCCACAAAAGCACACACATGTTTAATTTTGTACCAAGGGATTACGTCACTGGGTACGGAAGCGTAGTTGGGCCTCGGTGAAAAATTTGGGGGGGGGGGTCACTATCTCCTACGTAGGACTTAGTATCTCCTACGTAGGACTTAGTATCTCCTACGTAGGACTTACTATCTCCTACGTAGGACCTGGTATCTCCTACGTAGGACTTAGTATCTCCTACGTAGGACTTAATATATCCTTTTTTAAGGATGGTTATAAAGTTGAGAAATGTTTGGCAGGACGTTAGATAGTCGAAATGTGAGTCAGTGAATATTCATGACACTAACGCAGTGTTACTGTACAGTGTTATTGTGTGTGTATTACGTTAGGGTGACGTGGACCCTGTTCTAAGTGCAGTTATGGAGGTTTGGGTATGGTTATGTTTAATCTATCATACATACATCTATTCACACACACAAACACACTCACATACAGAGAGAGAGAGGGGTGGGTGGGATGGTTGGGGTGAGGTTGTGATATGAAACTCGGGTTATAACACGACCTCCGCAAGTTGTTGCTTGTCTTGATGGGGCTAGGTTGGATCGGATGCAACGCTCGTTTGCGGTTTTATTCGTAACTGTTTACAGGTTGACTTGGCTGGGGTGGACAAGTGTTGAGTGCGGCGTAAAACAATACGAAATTCAAAAAGGCAACGAATTGTCATTATAGTTATTTGTAGAAATATAAGGGGATACGTACACATAGATTGTCACCTAATAGTCTAAGACACGTCTGTACACGCAGATTATGATTCATGTGCAACGACCTCTGAAATATCCAATGCATAGTAGTAAAGTGAAACAAAGTGCAACATATAACAGTGAACTAACTGCAACGCGTAATAGTAGAGCAAACTGAACGCAAGGCAGTAAAGTATAACAGTCGGTCCAACACAGTACTAATGTGCAACAATTAGTTGAACACATGACTCTAATAGTGAAGGAAACAGTAGACTCTAATAGTAAATTGAAACACATGATAGTAGACTCTAACAGTAAATGAAACACATAACTGTAGACTCTAATAGTGAATGAAACGAATGATTGTAGATTCTTACAGTGACTGAAACAGTGAAACAGGAGATTGTGTGCGTGTCTGGGGCTTTAAGTCGGCCGTTTCAGATTAATCCATATAGACGTATATCGATCATCTCCTACAGGAAATATTAAGTACTACGTAGGAGATACGAGTTAATTTGTTTAGCTCAATGTGATTATACTGATAGTGATTCATGTGTTCACTCAACGTCTAGGGGATGGTATGTTCTACGTCTCGCCAAAGGTATTTATTAATGTACTTATCTACTAATATCTAACAAAGTGCTAAAGTTTTAATAATAATAAGTAATAAGTTGAAATAGGTCATACATGATTTGAAAATGATCTATCTTATTATTACTTGATGGGTTGGCATGGCAGATTTTAGAAGATCGTTGAAAAGGCCCTCCAATCGTTTTCGAGATAATAGTTGAGATATATTTCATGTGAAAGGTTTCATCTTGTGATGACTAATTATGGCAACACCAAATATATTATGTCATGAAATGTCAAATATCAGTTTAGGTTTATTTAATTTCTTTACCCCTTCAACTTTTCGTATCAACCTTGTGCCTGTTTAAACATAATCTGGCCTTTGTTCGAGATCACCAGGCCTTGACGGTAATCACCCTGTGTTTTTACAGTTCTGCTTCCTGGGAACTCACCGTGGTAGAATACATTCTCCAATTAACACCTGTCACAAGGGAGAGGCCATTTGAGTTTGTGCTCATTAACGGTGTTATGCAATTGGTGTATTCACGAAATCTCAGGAACTTGTCAATAGAAAATTGGTTGTGTTGTCCAAACGTGCGGATTTGAAGTAAACACTCAAAGGAATTCCCTTTTTAATAAATCATAGTGTAACCAGATTAAATTGATCATTTAAAAGAAGTACGTTACAGAATGTTCTAATTTCATAACAAGCCAGTCAATGTGATTTCTTATGCCCAGGAATTATTATCACTAATATCACAATAGTTTTAGAAGAATGTTCAAATCCGTAGTCGCCAGCTGACTTGAAACGACGTCTGCACACTCATCTTTTTATGTATCAATATAAAATAACATTGGCTTACACATATTTTTTCATCAAGATATGAATGGATTGGCCAACAAGCTCCAAAGAGATTATTTGAAGGCCGCTCCAATAACAAATACATGTATAAGTAAATACAGAAACAGATTGTTACAAGTCTTATTTATCAACAATCAAGATAAGGCTAATGCATGAATATCGATTCGTTTGTTTGGCAGCCAATATCACAGTATTTAAGAAACATAAAATCGATCATATTATGTAATCTTGAATAGATTTTAATAAATGTGTGTAGATCATTGCTGGTGAGTTAAGATTTTAAGTCACATCCGCAGTATTTCAGCCATATCATGACTATATCAAGTTATATATTAACGTCGTACTTGAGAATATTTCTCTCATGACGACGCGCATACGTATGTGTTTGTGGCTACTTTTGTATTGCTTGTTTTATAGTGCTAACTCACTGAGATACCATGCTGCAGTGAAACATGAATGCCCCACTCAGACACAGTATACTGACTCCGAGCCGACCAGTTTTTGTTGTACCAATTAATGCCGAGCGGAAGGCAGGGACCAACAAGTACCATATTTTAACGTCTTTTAGTATGACGCGGCCGGGAATCCAACCCGCGACCTTCCGCTCTCCAGGCGGACGCTCTAAACACTACGCCACTAACTCACTCACTCGACAGCCTCTGATTTCATGTTACATCTTCCGTTTTAACTGGAAAATCGTAGTGTTGTTTAATTTACTTACGGCAACAGTCCCCCCTGTTGGTGATGGACACTGTGAGGACCAAGTAGGTCTGCTGGAGATCTACCTGCCACCAGTCTAATGACGGTGAGGAAAGAACCTCAACGTGGGCACAACTTCCGTCAATTTCCGTAGTGTTGTGGTTACCGTCAACAGCCAGATCAGATGTCCTTTCCCCATGTAATGAGCTCTGGTATGTAGGCTTTTCCAGTGCAAGGTTCGGCAAATGCATTGCTGGACCGAGGGAATGTGGTAGTTTATTATATATAAAATCGAAATTAAGTGCTTTTATTTTTATGAAGAGATTAGGGCACCTTGTACGATTCGGAACTTCAGAAGATAGATGCGAGAGACGACGTTGTATGGAAAGTGGTGACAATACTCAAGACCGGAGGAAAAAGATCATCTTAAACAATATTTTTCTGAAATGGTTACACTGGCCTAAGAAGTTCAGTTCGTGGATTACAGCGCCTGATGTTGTGTAATGTTGCTAGTGTACATAGATATATTTCTTTCATCCATTGTAAGTGTGAAGGTAGGATAGATCTCCGACTCGCGTTCATTCCAAATGTACAGGGACAATGAAATATATAACGATGTTGTCGTTGATCGGCAATATGAAAGAGTGCTTTAGCCAGCCTGAGTAAAATAGATACTCCTAATGATTTCTTGTCTAGAATAAACGTGTACATATCCTGGTCATTCCCCGACGCATAACATATCCTATATTATCCAATGTCCAACTGGATGACTCGATTTAAAACTTGACACATTTCGATTAGTCAAAATAAGTCTCGTTGCTGAGGGGGCGCCATAGCGATGGTTTTTTATGATAATTCCAGCCAATCAGAGGCAACTGACCACGTGACGGCGCGAACAGTATGATGACATCACGCCGGAAGTGTTATCCCTTCTCAACTTCGGTGATGACAAAACTCTCGTAGACTTAACATGGGGTTATCCGGACCAAAAGCCTTAGTTTCACCCCTTTGCTGAAGTATTGCTAAAAACGATGTAAAATCATACGCACTTACCTTTATTCATTGTTGAACCTTTCTTGTTTGTACTGGTTTTAATGCCCCAAACGTAACCAGAATCATCTTTAATAAAGGGGAAACGGTTATATAATGTTACGTGGCGATTTCCAAGGTGAAACTAAAACGTTTCAGTCCAAAAGAGAAGTAACGTGTGAAACTAACAAACAACAAATAAATGTGTATATACCATCATCAGTCAGGTCAGAGGTCCTTTCCCCATGTAATGAGCTCTGGTCTGTAAGCTTTTCAAAGTAAGGTTCGGCAAATGCATAGCTGGACGAGAAAATGTGGTTGTTTATTAGATATAAAATTGAGATTAACTGCTTTTATTCGCCACCGTGTGTCCAACTGTGATGTTGCTGAAGTATTGCTAAAAACGAGGTAAAATCATACTCTCTTACTTTTATTGATTGCTGAATCTTCGTCCTTTACCCTGTCCCAAATGTCCCAATTGTCCCAAAAGTGTCCAGCAGAGTCATCTTTAATAAAGAGGAAACGGTTATATTAATGTTACGTGGTGATCCCCAAGGTGAAACTAACAACAAACAAATGTGTATATGTTACAGTCAATCTGTCAAACCAGTCATTTGACCAAATGACTGAAAATTCAAGTCATTAAGTCAAATTACTAAAACGATCAGTCTTTGGTCAAAACACTAAATGTTTCAGTCATTTGGTCAAATGACTAAAAGGATAGAGATCTAGTTTTAGTAAATCCATCAAATGCAGGGTATTTTGTTTTGAATGTTGTCTCAACAAAGTGGTTTTCACAGAAGACACATGGTGCACATGATTTCTCTTAAACACGCACTCTGTAGTATAGGCAAAGGGGTAGTTAACACGTACTGATAGATCGGTGCACATGGTTTCTATTGAGCTTATCTCTTAAACATACACTCTGTAGTAGTCAAACAAAGTAGAGACAAAGAGGTAATTAACACATACTGACTCAAAGGCTTAATCAGAATTGATTTAATTTGTTTGATCTTGAGATTTACTGGTTTCATTTTACACACTATAAAAATATTTTTCTCCCAATGCTTTGCACATCTGAACATTCAGTTATGGGTGATTCAATCTCTGAGACGTTCACACGGAAGCTGTATGAGAAGTATGAGGAGCTAAAGAAGGTGTTCATCCCCAAACAAAAGTACTATCACCACACGAAATGACTGTATTACCAAAATTCTCTAATGTTAGTAAATAAACGTCTCATCCGGCAGCCATATGAACAACGTTTGAAATTTACGTATCATCTGGCCGTCAGATTTACACACGTTTAAAGGGGTGTTAAAATAAACGAACACTCAACTCTGCATTTACATGTATTTCACCGGTGTGTTAATCTGGCCATTGATTTCAGGTATTTTCTTTCATGTGTAACATATGTAAATGCTGTGATTGTAGGATATGCATTTCAAACCCTTTGAAATCTCGTATGACCAGGGTTAGGTTTGTCATATATTTAGTACATGCGTAAATGGTTGGTAATTGGTAACAAGACTGACCCTACTTTAACATGTATTTCAATGGTTCTGTAATATAATTCTCACATAGGAATCTTTAGCGCGTGCGGCCACGCCATAATGTACTGAGATAATTAGAAACACATGGTGAAGTGATACCCATGACTCAGCACCACTATTAACATGCTGGTCTTTCTTAACATACACACTATGTCTGTTGAAAGGTACAAATATCGGGTCTATGGGCCAGAGCGATATGTACGTTAGGGAGTGTGTGTGCATGTGAGAGGGAGAGGGTCTGGGATGGGGCCGGGTAGGCCTAGGGTTGGGTGGTGGCGGTGGGTCGGTGTTGAGGTACTGATAGGTCATTCTGATCAGTGGGTCATATAGTTTATACTTGTTGTAATGGAAAATACATTACAGTTTAAATAACTGACCTTAGGCACACTTCTTATATATGCCTAATTTTAGGTCCCTAATTTTAGTGCTCACTTGTATGAGTTATCCGACTGATCATAAGTTCACAAATTTCATTATCCATACTTTTAAGTGAGATGATTACAATGTATTCATGATTCCCGGTGTAAATTACTGTTGTAAATATATAAACATGCACATACTTGGTATGACCTCTTGTTGATTCGGAATACAGATATTTTCCCATACGGACGTTTTCTCAAATTTCAGTTACCCGACGGAATATACTGTAAACCTATTTTGATTCCATCTCTTGGATAGATTATAGAAAATTATAGTGATTGCAATCAGTTCATAAACTTACTACCTGACAGCATTTATGTTTCTCATGCGTTTTCATTTTTGCTTTTGCCTTTTGCTTTCTGATTTGTCATAGATTATACAATTATGTTAATCAATTTGGCATCCCAATGTGATGGAATATAATTTGTACTTATTAATATATCAAAGTACCGAAACGTATTATCTGTATGATTTACTGTTATTAGGTGGAACTGTTAAGTGTACCTTCGTACAGAATTTCCAGGAAATAGAAACTGAAAATTGTTAAATAAATGGAAACTAAATTGGGTCAAGCTTGCAAACAATCATTATTTATATACCTGTTTTGAATTATCAGTGTGCAAATCATGTCACTAACATGAAAACTGAAATATATACAGTGACAAAACTGGGTTCAATCTTGAATGTATGATAAATGTACCAATGTATATTCTTTAACAGTATCAAGGAATGATGGGGTGCGCTCGTGGTTAAAGCGTTCGCTTGTCAGGTCAAAAGCCCATGTTTGATTCCCGACGTAGGCACATTAAGATAGTGTCTTGAAAATGTATTTTTTTGATAAAAGGCAAATAACTTCATTTCAATGGAAGAAAGACCAAGTAATTTGGACGATTCACAGACTAACATCTATACAGTATTTCTTTACAGTATTTTCTTACAGACATATATAGAAAATTAATGTTTACGGGTATGGAAAGAGTGGGGGAAAACACGTGCAAAGTATCTGAGTCAGCTGGGATTATCCTTAAAAAAATATCATATGTACATTTAACAATCACTTATCATTAAGTGCAACCAAAGCATTACATAAATGCCATATTTCCAGACAGCATAACATCACCTTTGGCCGGAGTTCCAAATATTTGACCCTGAAAGCCTGTCAGTTAACGCAAAGGAAATAACCCTTGTGTTTTACAATGATGCCTTAATCATAGTCACAATGAAGTATATGTTGCCATGTGTTTTCCAATATGATTGAGTCAGTGAAATACTAATATTTACCAACTATAATTCCAAACGAGGCTTTCTTCAAGCAGCGACTTAACGCCTTATATAGCTAGGCTTGCTTAGATTATAAAAAAAAATTCATATAAGGCATCATAGATATTTCACAAACATTGTACAGGACCCTGACGTCAAAACTGATTTAAATTCTAATCGCTGATTAAAGAGTAAGACAATAAATAGTATGCCAAATTATCGTTAACATGACAACCCTGTGATATTTCATCTTATGTAAAGAGTAATATATACGATGCTAGGTATGGCAGTACTACGGCAGATGATACTGTCGGCCGTACATTTTAATAAGTTGCTTCAACGCTATCACTAATCACTTGGTATCTATTATACCGGCAGATACCTATAGCAGAAATTGTTTGCCCTACCTGTAACAACGATGTCCCTTGTATATAGAAGGGATATAATATGGGGATGAATGACATGTACTTTTATCTTGGCTCGTTTATAATGATACATACTGCGATCGTTCACAATAACCTCCCTGGCTATCAGATTGAGGGTACTTGTTAAACATAACCAGTATTTCTATTATTGTATTTATACAGTAACATTGTTCGAACGTTCTCCATATACGTCCGTCAGATACATCGCGCACTACTCCTTTCTCTTTGGATCTTCTACAATTCTGTAACATACACATTGTACCCTTAATGGGTAGAGTTTCCGTTCGGGGGAATATCATCAGGACAGCGATACAATTATCTCCAATGTTGTAGAAGGCACTCCACTTACTTAGGAAAACAATAACCCACTGAGATATTGCATTCATGTTGGAATCAATATGTTCGGCCCCTGTCAGATCTGAACTTGAACATGCGAGGTCTGCGTCTGTGTCAGACTAAAGGTCAGACTCTACAAGTTGTTTAGCATCACGGGGGCGTAATAGTCATAGGCCTGCTCCAAACAACGGATAAGGACTTCTCAGACGGGGGCGTAATAGTCATAGGCCTGCTCCAAACAACGGATAAGGACTTCTCAGACGGGGGCGTAATAGTCATATGCCTGCTCCAAACAACGGATAAGGACTTCTCCGTCGGGGAACAGTACAGCAATGAAACATCACATTTACTTGTGTGACATTTGCTTTCGCAATCTGAGTTTATGGATCGTCAATTTAAGCAGGTCAGTCAAGACGAAATTCACAAAAGGCACGGAGGTCCAACATGCCAATGGTATACTCAGAGAACACACCCACCTGTGCTATCCGGTCATAATCGCTACACGATAAAAACTATTTTTCATTTCATGTCTCACGGAATTTCATAATTTGATATGGCATTGTTTGTTGTCGCAAACTTTTGCGTTAGTTAAACAAATGTGGACAACTTTAAAGTTGATGTATGGTGTTATTACAGCAAAGGCTGAGCGGAAGGAGAAATAACATGGTCCAGGCACTGTGAGTCTATTAAGAAAGGTCCCATGCAGTGCAATAATATTCCAATTATGTACTGCAAAAAGCTGTTTTACAGTAGTGAGCTGAATAGACTTAAGAAATTACGAGTTGGTACGTGTGGCATATTTGGCTGTGCTCTAAGAGAGATAAAATGCCATTCTATTGTGACAGCTAGGGACACTTGCGAGGACAAAGGGGCACCTCATCGCCCTTTGTTCACCACTGAACCTTTTAATCCCTCGAAACAAGCACCTCACAAGATTTTCCAACACCGCAGACAAAGCACCAAGGCGTAACTGATACTGGTAGATCTTACATGCACGTGCTTTGAACAATGACTCTCAAATCTCTTAACAAAAGCACTCCATTATTAGGGTACGGCTACTTTTTCGAGACATGCAGGATGTTTTTGAAAACTAGGTTATCAATCAAATACAGAACTCAGAGGCCCAGATAAGCTGCGTATCCGGGTAAAATACGCATAGAATTACGCATTGAAAAATAATTGTTGCGTACGAATTACGCATTTAAAATGTTAGATACGCAAAAAAGTTTAAAACAAATGCGTACGGAATATATTTATAAAAATCGCTTGCGTAATGAAAAAAATCGATTGCTATCAAGTTGTACTGTTAGTATAGGACAAGTGTTGTAATGTCAATATAGGATGAGTGGTTTTTTTTTATGAAATAATTTCCATTATATTTAAGTTGGTTTTGATTTGGTATGACATAAGGCAGAACATACCTGCTTAGTAAACTTACTCAATGACGTAATACTTAGGTGAGTAAAGTGACTGAAATACGCACATATGTGAAAGCAGTGGGTAACGGAAAATGAAATACCCACTCAACATTCATAATACCCACTCCCAAAAAATACAGTGGGTACAGTACCCACATGAGCTAATCTTATCTGGAGCTCTGTCAGAACTATAATAATATTTCACTCTTGGAAAAATTACTTAAAATAACCAAAAAACCCCCCTTGCCATGTTGGGTCCGCCTAACACGTGGATTTGTACATCAGGCGATCTTCGAAATTTTTCTTTCCCCTTCGACATGTCGTAAGAAGGCCTCTCCATAACGCAGAATACTTACATGGCTCTCACAATCACCGACACTGTTGAGACCTCTTCAAATACGAGACCCTATTTTGAAGTATATAAAATATTGTGAATTAGTTTCAACATGCCAGCAACTGGAGAATCGCTTGGAGCAAGAAGTCCAACACCAAAATGGCCAAGTAAACTGGACTTCGCGGGCGATATATGCGACGCCGAACTCATATCTCCATGCGAGATAGTCGAAAAACAAATCGAAAAAACAATACCGAAGCCTACAATCCCGAGATTCAGGATACAGAAAATTCATCTCTCGGTCGCAGAAGGTATGAGTTAGATAAAAAAAAAGAAAAGTTCCGTATTTAACTGTCATATTTTTTTCATTTTTAGATTTCAAGTCATGTGAATGAAAATCTCGTGCCAAAAGATGAGTATGTTAAATTCTTAACGTGAGACGTTCCCTTTAGTAATCAAACGAATAGACAATCTCACATTTACCAAATTTCAGTTGTATATAATACTGAGTCAAAAAAGAAACTTCACATTCCTTCTTCAGGGCACTATAAAAGAACAGGAGATGGTAAGATGGTTAAATTGTTATTATTTCATTGCTGAGATCTGTGTGATGTACTCGATACACTGACAGTGCCATAATCAGTTCCATTAGGCTACACCGCCGTTCCAAAACATTGGTATACAGAATGTTAAGTCACAAGAATAAAAATGCGAAATTTCTCAATTCAATATCGTGTATGGCCGCCCCGCGCATTCACCACTGCCAAACACCGTCTCCTCATCGACTGCCTGATGCTTGTGAACACGTGGTTGGGGATTCTGCGCCATTGCTCTTGCAAGGCAGCGCCAAGTTCCTGCAAATTCTGCGGTTGGTTCCTAAGACCACGAAGCCTTCTCCCAAGTGCATCCCAAACGTGCTCTATTGGATTAAGGTCAGGGGACCTCGATGGCCAGTCCATGACGTTGATTCCAGCGTTTTGAAGGAAATTTCGTGTCAACATCGCGGTATGCGGCCGAGCATTATCATGCTGGAACTGTAGACCTGCGCCATGAGGCGCCATGAAAAGAACGAGTTCAGGGGTTAGCATCTGGTCGCGGTAAGCAGCAGCTGTGAGGTTTCCACAGATGACCAGAAGTCGGGAACGGTTGTTCCCACAGAAATCACCCCACACCATGCAACTTCCGCCCCCGCATCTGTCGACTTCCTGTACACAACATTGGGCATACCGTTCACGACCTCGTCTCCAGACTCTATGCCTGCCGTCTGCGAATCTGAGGGTAAACTTGCATTCATCGCTAAAGACGACTCGATTCCAGTCTCTCTGGGTCCATCGGAGGTGACGTTGGGCCCACAGCAGACGTTGACGTTGATGAAACGGCGTCAATATTGGCCCACGATATGGACGTCGAGAATGGAGAGTGGCAGACCACAACCGATTTCGAAGGGTCTGTGAGGACAGTCGACCTCTAAACATCTCAGCCCTGGTTCGTGTAGCCGGCAGAAATCTGTCACGTAGGTGACGTAGAACGATTTGACGGTCTTCTGCTCGTGACGTCACACGTGGACGACCCGACCTTGGGCGATCAGAAGTGGTGCCAGTTTGTTGTAGACGGCCTCGCAAGTCATACACAGTACGACGGCTGCATCCCATTGCTCTTGCGACGTCAATAACTGATCTTCCCGCTTGCAACATGCCAACGGCACGTTCACGTTGCACATTTGACAATCGTGGCATTTCAAGTACCGTTAGAACTGTGGTTTAAAAGAGTTTTTTCAATTCTTGAGGACAATGCAAACACGTGCATATGAAGAAAACTTCGATGCGAAGATCACGTGATCGACTGCACGTGCAAAACCTGATTTGGCACTAACGTCATTTGCACGACGAATGGATGGGTTTGAGTGGGGTTTGCTAACGTTTTTCTAGAGTCGAAAGATAGGGATCCTATTTCGGATACATAGATGTATCATCAGCGAAAACTTATTCATTATTTTTCAAATTACATTTTGTGAAGTTTCTTTATTGACTCAGTATACTACGTAGGCATACACATGTTAACGTATATATCTTTTTCATTCAACAATTTATTCAAGGTGAACTGTGACGCAAATGAGTTGGTAGGAGAGCAAAATGACCATCCTTCCGTCTTTCTGTTACAGTTTTCCTGTGTATACACTGAACTTTGATTAGCATTTTGAATTCACGAGTTCAACAATAGAATATAGCAGAACTGAGAACACGAGGGAGAAACTATATCTTAATGATTTTAACTAAGTTAATTAATCGTTGTACAAAGCCTGATGTTAAATAGAACTGAAAGCGTGTATTGAGTTTTCAATCTTTTTCAGATTTGCCAACAGCATAATGACCAAAATTCAATGGGCTGTTAAAACGTTCAAGGAATGTCAACATAACAGAAATCGACTTGCAGATCAACGCAACATTTGCCCAATCATGTGGATATAGAGAACAGGACCTGCGATGAAATGAATTATTCCTTTTCACGTTTCATATGTGAATATCCCCCGGATATCTTTTACAGTTTAGTCATCTGTCTCCAGCTGTATACGGACACACTGGACAAGTGGTTCAAGCTTCTGTCGGACGACTCTTTCAGTCAGATTCGCAACACTCTGGATCACGATGAAGACTAACAGTTGGACGTGCAAAACTAAAAGACAAGCTCAAGTTATCACACTAGAGGAGGAGGTGTCCTCCCAAACGTCAGACGTCCCAAAAGTTAGACGCGTTAAAACAACAAAGGTTATGGCTGGTTGCACTGAGGTTCACTACAGTGTTACCTTCGTTAATTAATGGACTAGTCCAAATGTACTTATCCAAACACAAAGAGAAGAGATTATGGATAATGACAATGACTTTGTTATATACTGTTTATGTTGGAAAAACAATGTAAGGAAGGAAGTAACTCCATTAGGTTGTTGTGCATTTATATACATAGGGTAAAGTCCACATTCACCATAAACAATTACATTTGGTGTTTGGGGACCAACATTTCAGAACTTCTTACATGCAGTTAAATGTACATTTTCAATCTTATAAAATTTATTAATACCCCATACTTCGGCACCATACACACGGATTGGTTGAATTTGGGTATCAATAGTTTGAAAAATACAGAATAGTCAACATTATCTAATTTATGTGGTGTAGTACTTCTAGAAGTGCCCTATTACTCCGAGATGATAAATCTTATATGCATTGAATTTACAAGAAGATGAAAACGGAATGCCTAAATATATATATGAATCAACTGTTAAGACACGTTCACCTTTATAAAACCATTTCTTATTTCTCGCTTAGGGTTCACCTCTCCTGAAAACAACAATTGGAGTTTTATCTAGGTTAACTGTCAACATTAGTATTCTGATCAACATATATTTGTGTAAAAACGTGAAAACCATCTCGTTAGTGTATGGGACAGGTTTATTATATCAGTGTGTAAGACTAGGTTGTAATCACAGTCACGCCTGATTGATTTGTCTGACAATTGGGACGTATGACTTTTGGGACCTCTAAACCGAGGAGGAGGATGTTCTGTGGTCTGCGGGCTGTCTCGGCTGCTGGACACCCTTGCCTACCTCACTGGATTACACAGTGTGTTCAGGCTCATAACGCCCACCTTTCGACCAGACTATCGGCGTCCTGAGACTAGTTTCATTCTGCCAGTTAATAAAGGATTACGAGGACAATGAAGGATCAACGAGTTGTTTGAAGAGGATAATCCGGATTATGCGAAAGAGAGCACACCAAATGAGAAGACGACAACAGTTTATATTTGTATCGGTATATTTCCATACTTGAACATTCATCAACAAACTCAGTTTACAGATTTTAACGTTTTTGTACATTGATTCACATAAGTAAATACGTGACATTTTCAATAAATACATCGTATATCCGATGCGTATTCATGATACATATAGCACACATTTTTTCACAGGGATTGATCCACAGATTTTAACCCAAATGCAACAGGTGGAATGCTAAATCAGCAGACTGTCTCACGGACAGTGTTCCTTGTCTGAGCTGGTGACGGATGTCCCTGTATTTCTTCTTCTTGGACGGACGCTTCGCTTCAGCTTGTTTTCCGTGATGGTCTGTTCTCGCAACAGGAACGGAATGATCTCGAAGATGTTTGGGTGAGCCTTGCCGACGCATCTCTTCAGACGTAAATGCCACCCTTCCAGGTGGTTGTTGGTTCTTGGCCCATCTTAACCTTTAAAGGAAACCGCTGGTCGGCGTCTTGAGGCGGTGTCTGCACACGAAGCAGACCTTTAGGTTTGAAACTATGCACATGAAGCAGACACCTTGTTTTTCCTTTGATGTTTACCGATCTGGTCTTGCAACTGATTGGTGTTTGTTTAGTGGCTTAAAGATGAGATTTCTTGATTGACTAATTAACTTAGTGAATACTGATCAATCAGGTATCACAACTACATTGAACCGTGTTCAAAATGACACATGTCTCTTAATCATAATCCAACCATCGGGCCACGGACCAACAACCACGTAGAAGGATACCACAGTCGCCTGAACAAAATCGTCAGAAAGGCTCATCCCAACATCTTCGAGGCCATCACATTCTTAAAGTCAATACAAATGTCCACTGAATCAAGATTGAAACAATATGCAGCCGGAGGCAAACCACCCTCAAAGAGAAGAAAATATGTCCGATTGGATGAGACCCTTTCAGCTCTGAAGCGGCGTCTACAGAATGACGAAATTGTACAGAGTTGTTGATATGTAAACAAATGTATAAAAACATATATCTGATTTCATTTTGTATGTACCAGTCTTTAAGCAAGGTAGACCGATAGACCTAACCAGCTGATCACTCAGGCATATCATCCGGATTATCCGGATTAGCTGAGAAGAAACAACATAATTAAAACTGGCTTAAGACTACTGGTCAAATGCACACGAAGCAGACCTGATTTTTCTCTCGCAAAGCTGGAAGGTCTGCTTCATGTGCATAAACCCCTGAGGCAAGTGGAAAATGGAAAGGTCGGCGTTCTGAGACAACACCGCACAGAGATCTATGTGGAGGGGACGCGTCGCAGCTTCATGTTAGTGAGGTGAGGTGAGGTGAGGTGAGGTGAAATTGGGTTTCACGTCGTGCTTGAGAATATTTCGCTCATATGACAACGTGCATGCGAGTGTATGTGTATGTGCGGCTGCTTGTACTAGCCCAGACTTAAGCTGGTTTTATAGTGCTAGCCCACTGAGATACCACGCCGCAGTGAAGCATGAATACCCCACTCAGACACATAATACTGACTCCGAGCCGACCAGTCCTTGTACCCAGTAATGCCAGGTAGGGACCAACAAGTACCATATTTTAACGTCTTTCTGTATGACGCGGTCGGGGATCGAACCCGCGACCTTCCGATCTCCGGTCGGACGCTCTAACTACTATACCCCGTAGGCGGTCTTCATGTGTGTGAAAGCAGCAGCGGCAGATACATGTTGTTCACGGAACGCACATCGAAATGTAACAGTACAGTGGAGGACTCAAACAGGACTCTTGAGAACAGCGAGTGAGTTGATATTTAACATCACATCGTCAATGGTCAGCCATATCGTGACGAGAACAAATTTGACGTCGATAAAGAATATGGATATATACTGAGTCAAAAAAGAAACTTCACATTCTTTCTTCAGGGCACTATAAAAGAACAAGAGATGGTAAGATGGTTAAATTGTTATTATTTCATTGCTGAGATCTGTGTGATGTACTCGATACACTGACAGTGCCATAATCAATTCCATTAGGCTACACTGCCGTTCCAAAACATGGGTATACAGAATGTTGAGTCACAAGAATAAAAATGCGAAATTTCTCAGTTCAATATCGTGTATGGCCACCCCGCGCATTCACCACTGCCAAACACCGTCTCCTCATCGACTGCCTGATGCTTGTGAACACGTGGTTGGGGATTCTGCACCATTGCTCTTGCAAGGCACCGCAGAGTTCCTGCAAATTCTAAGGTTGGTTCCTAAGACCACGAAGCCTTCTCCCAAGTGCATCCCAAACGTGCTCTATTGGATTAAGGTCAGGGGACCTCGATGGCCAGTCCATGACGTTGATTCCAGCGTTTTGAAGGAAATTTCGTGTCAACATCGCGGTATGCGGCCGAGCATTATCATGCTGGAACTGTAGACCTGCGCCATGAGGCGCCATGAAAAGAACGAGTTCAGGGGTGAGCATCTGGTCGCGGTAAGCAGCAGCTGTGAGGTTTCCACAGATGACCAGAAGTCGGGAAGGGTTGTTCCCACAGAAAGCTCCCCACACCATGCAACTTCCGCCCCCGAATCTGTCGACTTCCTGTACACAACATTGGGCATACCGTTCACGACCTCGTCTCCAGACTCTATGCCTGCCGTCCGCGAATCTGACGGTAAACCTGCATTCATCGCTAAAGACGACTCGATTCCAGTCTCTCTGGGTCCATCGGAGGTGACGTTGGGCCCAAAGCAGACGTTGACGTTGATGAAACGGCGTCAATATTGATCCACGATATGGACGTCGAGAATTGAGATTGGAAGCCCGCAACCGATTTCGAATGGTCTGTGAGGACAGTCGACCTCTAAACATCTCAGCCCTGGTTCGTGTAGCCGGCAGAAATCTGTCACGTAGGTGACGTAGGACGATTTGACGGTCTTCTGCTCGTGACGTCACACGTGGACGACCCGACCTTGGGCGATCAGAAGTGGTGCCAGTTTGTTGTAGACGACCTCGCAAGTCATACACAGTACGACGGCTGCATCCCATTGCTCTTGCGACGTCAATAACTGATCTTCCCGCTTGCAACATGCCAACGGCACGTTCACGTTGCACATTTGACAATCGTGGCATTTCAAGTACCGTTAGAACTGTGGTTTAAAAGTGTTTTTTTTTCAATTCTTGAGGCCAATGCAAACACGTGCATATGAAGAAAACCGCGATGCGAAGATCACGTGATCGACTGCACGTGCAAAACCTGATTTGGCACTAACGTCATTTGCACGACGAATGGATGGGTTTGAGTGGGTTTCGCTAACGTTTTTCTAGAGTCGAAAGATAGCGATCCCATTTCGGATACATAGATGTATCATCAGAGAAAAATTATTCATTATTTTTCAAATTACATTTTGTGAAGTTTCTTTATTGACTCAGTATATTATAAAACCTGTCGTCAAAGGACAGTGAAACATAGATTATCGCAGTTAGAATTAATTTAGAATTAAAATTAGCATGTAAAGTTAACAAAATAATAGCACTATGTGGACACAACATTATATAAAAACAGGCTATAGATTACCAACAACTGAAGGTAGATCACCATACTAGGGTCCTACAGTGCCTTCGCTACCTATATACACTCTAGCTGGATTTACATCATCCCTTCAGACGATGGTGATTGTAGGACAATTTAGCCATAACTTAAAGTCACAAAAATACTAAGTTGTACAAAATATGGTACGTTTAAATTTATTTTGAAAGTTTTGGGACTTACGTACCCTCTCAGGAGGACAATAATTTTACTGTACCTTAACTCCCTTGGGTGAGTGAGTGAGTTAGTGAGTGAGCGAGTAAATTAAATTATAGATATATAACAATTTAAAGTAAATTATAAACACCTCTCAACGAAGGACAGTAAAATCAAGTGATTATCACAGATAGAAATTAAAAACTAGTAATAAAGCTAACTCCGTTGATCTATAGAAGACGATAAAATATATAACCAGAAGACTGTAGCTGTCTTCTTTGATGGGCATTTTAGCCACCTGGCTTCCTATCAGTTGTGTAAGCTCTAATTCAGTC
The DNA here is from genome assembly GCF_003918875.1 of Haliotis rubra. NCBI lineage: Eukaryota > Metazoa > Mollusca > Gastropoda > Lepetellida > Haliotidae > Haliotis > Haliotis rubra. Next base: position 42,933 of record NW_025765543.1, on the reverse strand, counting down.
CTTGTATGTCACCCTACTGGCTTCCTATCAACTTACTCAATCTCTTATACAAGCGTTAAACATCAACCTCATTTATTGTATAAACAACTCATTCCCAATCTACTGTAATAACAACTCTTGTACATATTCTCTCAATTTGTTACTGATGTATCACTTGCTTGACAACGTCATTAGAACCTATGTCGAAACGTCGCCTCCACAGAATACAAGAAGTTATATATCCATAATAAGTGTCATTATTCTTCCGACTGTAGCTGGCCAACAAATGAAGGTAGATCAACATAGGGACCATGGGGACTTACAGAGCCTTTGCTACCTGCATAGAGTCTACTTTGGGTTAACACCATCCTTCCAGATGTTAGTGATTGTAGAAAATCTAGCCATTAGTTAAAATAACATTTATACTGCAGTTAATATAATAGTCAGTTTGAATTTACTTTGAAAGTTTTGGGACTTACGTACCCTCTCAGGAGGACACTAATTTGACAGTACTTTAACTCCCTTTGAGGATACAGACGTGAACAACCCCAGTTGATTATCTGAACTACTAATTATAAAATATTTATCTATTTACAAAACATATCAACATTTATTCAACAATTCTATTTCTTTTACAAAATAAATAATTAAATAAAACTTAACAGTAGAAAAAAGTCCTTAATTGTTTTGACACTGAAGTACTTAACCCTTGTGATTGAAACATCTATACAGTCAAGCAGGACATGCTTGACCGTGATTCTCTCACCTTTTGATAAGTATTCGTGTGTATATCGCGTATGGCCAATGCGACATCCTCGCATAATGACCTCTTCAAATCTTAACTGACAGCCCAAACAGGTGTAACCGATAGTTTTATTTCATGTACTCTATATGGGGGCGGTGGGGTAGCCTAGTGGTTATAGCGTTGGCTCGTCACGCCGAAGACCCGGGTTCGATTCCCCACTTGGGCACAATGTGTTTAGCCCATTTCTGGTGTCACCCGCCGTGATATTGCTGGAATATTGCTAAAAGCGGCGTAAAACCAAACTCAGTCAGTCAGTCAGTCATGTACTCTATTGATACTTAATTGGGTGTTCCACTTCTTTTGTATCCGATCACTGATATAAGATCTAATGACAGCTTTGTAATGAGAAGTGGAGTCACAGATTTGTTGATTGTTGCTTTAGGAGAAAGGGCCATTGCGTTACCAGAGATTTCAACATGGCTGGGTAACCAACAGAGGACATTGTCGTATTTGCCAGTAGCAAGATCGTTATATAATTCAAGAATTTCAATTAAAAGTGAATGCTTACAAGATAGCTTTTTTATAGCCTGAAAGCACGAGAGAGAGTCCGAAAAGATGTTGTATTGTTGTATTTAGGGTGTTTTTTAAATGTATTTTCAGGCCGTTAATATAGCATTTGCTTCGGCTGTGAAAATTGAGTTGGCTCATCGGCCTCAACAGAGATACTGATCGGAAAGATCCAAGACATAATCTCAGACCTTGATGGTGAACAAAATCATGGAACACATCACATGACAACAACAAAATTCATGCACAACACACACGAAAAGCACAAATTGCATGCGTAAAACATGGTGATTATGGGTATAAATGACCGTCGGCAAATAAACGTTCTTATTATAGCTGTACCTCCGCAAGTGAAGATTATTTTGCAATGCCAAGATTGTCACCAGAGGAACGAGAACGGGCGTTGGGCATGTTGCAGGTTGGCACATCAAGCAGGATTATTGCCAGTTGATTTAGTTGCCATCATTCCACCATCATAAGACTTGCCAACAGGTACCAACAAACAGGAACCACCAGGGACCGCCAACGTCCTGGCCAGGCACGCGTCACCACCCCCTCGCCAAGATCAAGACATTGTTCGGCGCCATTTTCGGGATCGTACGTTGCCGGCTGCCAGAACCGCCAACGCTGTCTAAGGCCGACGTGGTTTCATCAGTGCTTCCACCGTCCGACGCCGTCTCCGTGCGGCAGGATTACGGTGTCGACGCCCTTATGTTGGACCCATCCTGACTGAGAGACATCGCCGTGAACGCCGACGATGGGCTGAACAGCATCGTTTGTGGTTGTTACGACGTTGGCATGGTGTTGTGTTCTCCGGCGAGTCATGTTTTCACTGCGAAATGCTGACGGGCGTCTATGGGTATGGCGTCGACGGGGAGAACGTTACCATCAGGACTGTGTTGTGGAAACAGATCGTTGGGGTGGAGGCAGCATTATGGTCACACAGTTTCTGGCAAACAACAACATTACTCTACTTCCATGGCCTGCATTGTCACCAGATTTGTCTCCCATTGAACACTTGGGGGATTACATCGGCCAACGCCTCTCACGTCGCCCACAGATCAACAACCTTGGGGAACTTGAGAATGCATTGCAACAACAGTGGAATGCATTGCCTCAAAACATTATTCAGAGACTTATCAGTTCAATGAGGAGACGTGTTGCTGCTAACGGTGGTCATACACGTTACTGACTTTCCAATTTGACTCCATCTTTCTTTCATGGTCAGCTGCATGAAAACTTCACTGTTTTTCTGGATTGGTTCTTGTTTCTTTTCTTTACCAATCACTGGACTACAAAAGTATGTAAAGTTTACATACCGATTGCTCATTTATGCTCTTGGAAATCCAAACTAATACAGGTGGTGCGTTTTCAATAATGTTCAGTATATGAGGTCGAAAGGTCAAATGCTCATAAAAAATTAAACCTGAGACTTTTGTTTCTTTTACTACTTTATTAGGCGCGTTATCGAAATATAATTGCGGGAGCGTTATATTTTCGGCAAAATGAATGGTTACTCGTACAGCGACAGCCTGCAGATATGTATTTAGAGGAACAGGACTGTGAATGACGCCCTGCCTCACCATAACAGAAGATCCTCCAGTAGCCTTATCACCCGGAGGAGAAAAGTGATAGCATGAATCATAATATCTCAAGTCAAAAGTATCTGTAGCTTTAAGGAAAGTTTCCTGTGAACAAAATGCTGATGGTTCTAGATCTTGTATGAATAGCTGAAGATCCTTAGCACTGTTGTGAAGTTCTCTAAAATTCCATTGAATTAAATTAGTAGAGTAAGTTATGGCGGTTCAATTGGAGACCGTGCAAGGGGAGAAGATCCTCTTAGCTGTACTGGCAGCGATGGAGAGATCTATATGTCCAAAGGTTCAAAAGTGTTGTAAACCTATATAGAAACAGAAAAAGGAGGAGACACTTCTAGTTGTTTAAGTGCCCTAATTTAATTCTTTTTTATTTGTTTCTGTTCTTTGTTCGTGAAATGTTTAGATTTGGTTACCGGTTCTGGCTGGTTCAGGTTCTGAAAGTACTTGAAGCAAATTGTTAGTCTGATTGACTATCAGACATTGCTTGAAGCGGATGTTCTGCTTCAACCTCTGTCTGAGTGGCAGCAGCATTTCTGTTACCATAAACACTGTACACCACAGTTTGGTTTCCAGAGACCCAGGTGATTGCAGTTTGACAGCCCTGATCAACCTTTGGGCAAGGAGTAGAAACGGCTGCAGCCTACGATTTTGTGAAATACATGAGATTATTTACTGGTAAAAGATTCTTTGCTTCATTGAATGATATATTGTTGGTGTGCTTCAATTTCAAAATTTTAGTTTGTTTTTCATATGCTGGACATAATTTGTGCAGTTAACGTTTTCATGTTTCCACCAAAACGGGAACAAACTGGGGAGCTGTGACATGACGTAGCTCCATGTTCAGACTGTTGACATTGAAAACATCGAGGTGGATTTGGGATGTACACTTCCCCTTCGATGGTAAAATATCCAGGTTTATTGATTTATGGAGTGACGTGAAACAGAAGGTAAACAGGTACGTATTTGTCTTAATTATATCATCGCCGTTTTTCCGAGTAAATCTCTTTACATATGTGACACCTTTGGTTTTCAGTTCAGAAGCAATTACTTTCTCTGACGTGTCAGCGAGACATTTTGCTCGATCACGAACCATGCCTCTGCATGAATTAAGTGTTTGTGTATTGAGACAGTAATCCCAGTAACGAGCTTCGAGCAAATTGATACATAGCTGTCACTTTCCTCACTTAACCACATATTCCAGCGATGCCTTTTCATGTGGCAAAGGGGTTAAGCTTCAAAGGCTGTCCATAAATTCCCTCCACAACCAGAAATCGTGGCCAGGAATCAACACTAATTGCGGTAGAATCATCAACAAAGCTGACAAAGCATCTATTTCAACATGTCGTCTCTTGGTTTTCGATTGATAACCAGTTAGATTAGGAAAAAACGGATATTAGACAACCCTGCTCCCCACTCACCATGGCATGTTAACAAGGACGGTGAAAACCGACTCTGTAACACTATTGTTACAGTGTTGTTATACTCGAACAATACAGACACAGGTAGCTAATATTGTCAAACAGAATAAAAGTGAGGCTGGTTCCACCCATGGCTATTATCTGAAGACACTTAGAACACGGAGGTCAGTAATGCCATAATGCAACTGGCAGTACTCTAGGCAGGTTAACAAGTTTCCAACGTGAGAGGATAACAAAATTATTCCGTTGAAAAGATACATAGATATACATAATCCAAATTTGAAGTTGACCATGCACAGGGCATGACATGACCCGCCGATTGATAAGTGATGTAAGGGTCCTGTAAGAACACTGCTCCTGGATCCTGTGCCCTCAGCCACCAGGCTCCCGTCCTCCACCGACACAGGGGCACAACCCACGGCAAACAGGTTGCCCAATGCGGTCGCCTCTTACGACCAGCACACGGTACTGTGGACACATTCTACCCCGGGTCCACACGGTACTGTGGACACATTCTACCCCGGGTCCACACAGTACTGTGGACACATTCTACCCCGGGTCCACACGGCACTGTCCTTGTTGAACATACATCATGTCACTTACGAATTCAGGTTGGAATAGAAGCAACAAAAAAGAAGGCTGACCATCTTCCATGAAATGAAAGTGTTTCAGTTTCAAAGCAACAAGAATCTTGGCCTAAGTTTACAGTCATTGCATTTACAAATGGAGAATCTCCCGAACTCAATCCCTTTGCTATATCAAAGACAATTCAGTCTATATGTGGAGAAGTACAGTACGTCTACGTTTTGTCGAGTGTTTGCGTCGTCAACAGTCAATCAATTTATTATGACAAAAGTCTGCAAATATACTGAGTCAAAAAAGAAACTTCACATTCTTTCTTCAGGGCACTATAAAAAAACAAGAGATGGTAAGATGGTTAAATTGTTATTATTTCAATGCTGAGATCTGTGTGATGTACTCGATACACTGACAGTGCCATAATCAGTTCCATTAGGCTACACCGCCGTTCCAAAACATGGGTATACAGAATGTCAAGTCACAAGAATAACAATGCGAAGTGTCTCAGTTCAATATCTCGTATGGCCGCCCCGCCCTCATTCACTACTGCCAAACACCGTCTCCTCATCGACTGCCTGATGCTTGTGAACACGTGGTTGGGGATTCTGCGCCATTGCTCTTGCAAGGTAGCGCGAAGTTCCTGCAAATTCTGAGGTTGGTTCCTAAGACCACGAAGCCTTCTCCCAAGTGCATCCCAAACGTGCTCTATTGGATTAAGGTCAGGGGACCTCGATGGCCAGTCCATGACGTTGATTCCAGCGTTTTGAAGGAAATTTCGTGTCAACATCGCGGTATGCGGCCGAGCATTATCATGCTGGAACTGCAGACCTGGGCCATGAGCCGCCATGAAAGGAACGAGTTCAGGGGTGAGCACCTGATCGCGGTAAGCAGCAGCTGTGGAGTTTCCACGGATGACCAGAAGTCGGGAACGGTTGTTCCCACAGAAATCACCCCACACCATGCAACTTCCGCCCCCGAATCTGTCGACTTCCTGTACACAACATTGGGCATACCGTTCACGACGTCGTCTCCAGACTCTATGCCTTCCGTCCGCGAATCTGAGGGTAAACTTGCATTCATCGCTAAAGACGACTCTATTCCAATCTCTCTGGGTCGATCGGAGGTGACGTTGGGCCCACAGCAGACGTTGACGTTGATGAAACGGCGTCAATATTGGCCCACGATATGGACGTCGAGAATGGAAATTGGCAGCCCGCAACCGATTTCGAATGGTCTGTGAGGACAGTCGACCTCTAAACACCTCAGCCCTGGTTCGTGTAGCCGGCAGAAATCTGTCACGTAGGTGACGTAGGAAGATTTGACGGTCTTCTGCTCGTGACGTCACACGTGGACGACCCGACCTTGGGCGATCAGAAGTTTAAAAGTGTTTTTTCAATTCTTGAGGCCAATGCAAACACGTGCATATGAAGAAAACTTCGATGCGAAGATCACGTGATCGACTGCACGTGCAAAACCTGATTTGGCACTAACGTCATTTGCACGACGAATGGATGGGTTTGAGTGGGTTTTGCTAACGTTTTTCTAGAGTCGACAGACAAGGATCCCATTTCGGATACATAGATGTATCATCAGAGAAAGGTTATTCATTATTTTTCAAATTACATTTTGTGAAGTTTCTTTTTTGACTCAGTATATTAGTGCTGCTGCCTCACTGCACAAAACATTAAACTCCTGCAGAGACATTGTTAGGGACGGAGCTCGGTGTTCGGCGGACATATCTGAAGAGGAAACTGAAAAATCAAAACATTACTTCTGCCAAACGCTTTACTGTCAGGAAGTAGAATGGTAGAACTAAACCCAAGCAATACCTAGCCGTTCACATTTGTGCTATGTACTGGAGGTGGAGGTGTGTATCCTGAATCAACTCCGATGTTATAACTATCAAACGTTTGGACACGGTTGTAAATCTATAGCCTTGTAATGCATTCAGCACAAATCTCAAAGAAATTTATCATCTCTGATTCTCTCTCCTGTCTGCAGACAGTTCATGGTTCACCCCAAGCAACCTATTATACTTGATATAACAGTGAACTCTTATTTACAGTGAACTCATCTCTTTTGTTGGTTACTAAGTCATGTCGGCATAGCTGTTAACTCAAAGGCCGATATTGCAGCTAAAGTAGCTCTTGCTGAATCGGTCTCGCCACTACATATACCATACTCTGATTTTAATCCATATACCAGTGAGTCTCTCTAAACAAACTAGAAACGCCCAAGTAGGTATAAAGAAGCTGATTGAAAATAAACGAACTTTAGGCTATACATATACCTTAGGATGTCCGTCAAATTGTCGAATTGGCCATACCCGCTTTAGTCATGAATAGTTGTTAACAAAATGAGGATCCTACTTTCTGATTCCCAAGTGATGAGATAATCACAGTCAAGAAGGTTTTGATTGACTGGGTAGACTTCTCTCCTACAAGGGATAGCTATTACTATATTCTTGTAAAGGATGTTTTCATTATTGTTCAATTAATGTCCTCCTGAGAGGGTACATAAGTCCCAGAAATATTCAAAGAAGTTAGAACATTCTCTGTCTTTTAATCGTTGTATATGTGTTATATTAATTTTTGGCTAGATTTGTCTCCAATTGCTAGCATCTGAAGGGAGGGTGTCATGCCCAGCTGGGTCCATGCAGGTGGGCGTTTATTGTGTAGTTAAATACTTAGCATTTGAAACTGATCTCTAGTTTTAATTTATCTGTGATAATCTAGTTGTACTGACCGTCGATGGCAGCATTTTATGATTATGAACATATGTACTGTCAGTACATGGCCTCTTGCTGTCACGATATGGCTGAAATAAAGCCGATGTTACGTAAACTGTGAACTCACTCACTATGCCTAACTGATGCATACCCTGTTGGAATACATCGGACATGGAATTGGTTTTGCAAAATTCAGTCACATCATGCCATAAATTAAGCCAAAAGAAATGGAGTGAGTGAGTGAGTGAGTGAGTGAATTAAAATTTATCGTCACATCGGCAATATTTCAGCCATATCGTGACGAGAACAATTAATTGGTACACATAGTAAGTAATAGTAAATTATAAAAGCCTGCCTACGAAGGACAGTAAAATAACTAGAATATCACAAAGAATAATTTAAAAACTAGTAATTATATCTAAAACAGTTTAACTATAGTTGACAATACAATATAAAACCGGGCTATAGATTGCCAACAACTGAAGGTAGATCACTATACTAGGGACCATGGGGACTTACAGTACTTTTGCTTCCTGCATGGACCCTAGCTGGATTTACACCATCCCTCAGCTATTAGCAATTTTAGATATTCAAGCCACAAATTAAAAGAACACATTTGCTACGATTAAAAATAACAGTAGATATAAATTTACATTGAATGCTTTGGGACTTACGTACCCTCTCAGGAGGACAATAATTTTACCCTACTTCAACCCCCTTTGAGGGCACAGCCACTAACAATCTCAGTTATTAATCTAAACTACCAACAATAAAATATTTAACTATTTACAGATCAGTAAGCAAATCTAATTCTTTTAAAAATTCAACTATTAAATGATAATTAACATTATAAAAAAGATCCTTCAAAGTTTTGACATTGAAATACTTATCCCTTGTGATGGAATATTCAACACAGTCAAGCAGGACATGCTTGACCGTGATTCTTTCATCACAAGGGATACAAAACGGAGGATCTTCGCCTTTCAGTAAATACTCGTGAGTATATCTAGTGTGGCCAATGCGACATCGTCGCATAATGACCTCTTCAAATCTGGACTGACAACCCAAGTAGGTGTAACCAATGTAGGGTTTTATTGCATGTAATTTATTAATACCTACTTGGGTGTCCCACTTCTTTTGCATTAGATCGCGGATGTATGTTCTAATGCTGGCTTTACAATCAGAGTATGGGATCAGAAGTGGTGTCACAGATTTGTTGAGTGCTGCCTTAGCAGCAATATCAGCCATGGTGTTCCCAGAAATGCCAACGTGGCTGGGTAACCAACAAAAGACGATGTCGCATTGGCCAGTAGCAAGATCATTATATAATTCGATTATTTCAATTAAAAGTGGATGTTTGCAAGAGAGATTTTAATAGCCTGAAGGCAAAGAAAGAGAGTCAGAAAATATTATATATTGTTTATGTTTGGGATGTCTTTGAATATATTTAAGAGCTGTTAAGATGGCGTTTGCTTCTGCTGTAAATATAGAGCTGTTATCTGGTATTCTAGAAGATATTGTTCTGGATCCAATGACAGTGGCACATGCCACTGCGACACCATCCTTGGACCCATCTGTAAATAAGGATTTTTATGTATTATAGTTATTCTTTAATTGATTATATTCTTGTTTATACTGTAATTCGTTAGTTTCGGATTTTTTAAACTTTGTCAGTGTTAGGTCAACTTGTGGCCTCACTAATTGCCAAGGAGGAGAAGAAAGAAGACGGGAAGGAGATATATTCTCCAACTCAATGCCAGCAGCAGAAATATATTGTTGGATTCTTATCCCAAGAGGTGGAACAAGTGAAGGTTTTTTATATATATTTTTTTTATACAAGTCCTCTTAAAGAGGATTAAAAACGCAAGTGTGAGCAGGATTGGATTCATTAGAATATAACTTTGTGATATATTGTAGGGACAATTTGATACGGCGAAGTTTTAAAGATGGCTCATCGGCCTCAACGTAGAGAGACTGTCAATGGGAGAGGTTCTGAAAGACCCAAGACAAAGTCTTAGACCCTGGTGATGGATAGAATCAAGTAGTTTGAGGTTGCTTTTACAGGCCCCACCATATACGATAGAGCCGTAATCAAGTTTCGATCGGACCAGTGATCTATACAAATGAAGGAGGGTCCAAAAGAAATGGAGTCAAATGTAGTCAAAGTTTTGTTAACTCCTAAATGACCCGCCAAAGGAATTCCATGTGTCAAACTAAAAACGTGACAGACAAATTGTTGGGTCCAGCAAATGTACCATCTAATCCCTGTCTCAAAGATTGACCATAATCCTTAAAACTATTAAGGTAGGACATTGTCGATATTCACAGAAAGTATTTGAAAGTATTTGAGACAAGTGGAATTAATACCATGTGGATTCAAAATATTTGCTTACATTCTTACAATATCAGAGTTCCGTTGTGTGAAAACATTTGATTTTTCAACGTTATATTCCACTACCCCGAATGTCAAACTTCAGGAAAAATATTATTCCTTGATCCAAGGGGCATTTGTAAACAAACATGGTGAACACAGAGGTTCCGGACAATTTGTCAAAAATGAAAGCAAATGTCATTTGAAGTTTACCGAGAAAACAATGCTGGAATTTCTCATTGATAACATCTTTGTGAAATTTGGCAACAAAACATTTCGCCAAAAAGGAAGCACACCAAAGAGCACGAACTGTGCTCTCCTTCTTGCGGATCTGTTTCTTTATGCAAATGAATGAGAATTTCTGCTTGGATTGGCAAATCAATCAATTAACTTAAGCTTCAGGTATATTCAGATGATTTTATATCGTTTAATAACCACCAAATAGCCAGTTTCCGCACACTGCTATACCCACTTGAACTTTTTACTAAGTTTTTAATGAGCGTCACACCACTCTTGCTCGGAATTTAGGTTACAACATTCAAGGCCTCAGTAAAGCTTCAAAAACCTTTACTTTACGATATGTGGAGGACAGTTCGAAATTGGATGCATCAGTGACACAAAATGTCTGATGCAATTCCCTATTTTGACTTGTACCATATACGTTCCAGAATTATTTCAGGTTACAAATTGACTAGACTTCGCAAATGTTTATGGGATCACCGTAGGCTTACCATTGGAACCAGTGGAACAGACACCTTTAGCGGACACAAAATCTTGACTAAGCACTCCTCACTCAAAACAATATACTTTGATGACTGATCTATGAAGGCTAACTCCTCTTTAACTGAACTGTGCACAACAAGACTATGACTTGACATTCACAAAATCATTGGGGGAAGAATGATTGTTTTTTCAAAGCGAGCTTTCTACAGTCAGAATGACTAGCCCTGGCTTACGGCGGTATCTGCAAGTAGGCTCGGGTGAAAACCCAGAAGTATCTTTGGAACGAACTGGAGTAGGATTTGACTGTTTTGTCAACAAAATCCAAACGCGACTTTGAAATGTTTTAACAGGAATTGGCAGAAATTGAACCATCCCCGTCTGGTTTATAACCATCTGAACTCCTGCCTGAAATGTCCGACTGCCTAAAACTAACCCTATGTGTTTGTGAATAATCATCCGCTTAATTAGCAGCTTGGTGCAAGTTCATCTGTTCATCAAGATACATATCTTGAAATGCTCAAACAAAGGTCAACTGCCTCAAACCATCAAATCACCACATACCTCTTTTTGCCGTGCATTTTTTTCTCCCAAAGCTAACTTAATAAATGAAGCTTTTCTTATTAAACCTACACCTTTGCCTGTAAGACGCAAGAACCAAATCGTAAGCCTTCAAAACAGCAGGATTAACAGTCTGATACCAGAAGTCCTAGGTAAAGAAAACAACAAACAGCCTGATCCTAAACGTTTCCTCCAAATACACTTCACAGCAACATTGTTCACTAGTTTTCATTTCAAGTTGTTATCCACCTTTTCATTATGTAAGAAGAACCTTTCAACACCTCGTCCAGGGAAAGGCAGAAGAAGTCTTATCGCCCTCAAAAGATCCAACAATATCAGTTTAATAATTCGTTATAAATTGTTTCAGGTTAATTTCTTTTCCATCTTTCCATTATTTCATATTAATGTTGTGTTACATTGCCAATTTTTCTCTTTCGAATTGTAACTATCTCCTGAATCAAACGTCAGTCTTCTCCTCAATCAAGGCAAAACCATCATCATCAAACTTTCGTCCTCAACCAGGAATGTGATCAAATTTCTTCAAATCGACCTTAAGCATACCGGATTTGGTGCACATATTGATAGCTTATGAATACTGCTGGTAATTTGTCAGTTTGGAGAAACAGAGGATAAAATCTAATTCACCAACAGTGAATGATGAACGTAACAAAGAGAGGCTGTGAGATTTTGTACTCCTATCAACCAGCTGAATGTGATGTTGCAGTATTATGTCTCTATAGCATGACTGCTAAGGGATATTTCTCCTTGCACTCATAAACCCAACCGTAAGAGAAGAGATTCAAAGTCTGATTGCTATTTCGATGGATTTAGTTAAAAGAAAGAAAAATAAAAGACAAAGTTACTAATATCCCCGCAATGGCAATTACTCTTGGAAGTATTGGAAGGTCTTATAATTCTGCTCCGGAAAAGAGCACTACCACAAATCAAAGTCAAACTTGTTGCCATGGAACTGGAGTCCATGTTAATACCCCCATAAAACGTAAGGAGGCAGATATTCTCAGCCGTAAGCTTGACTCTAACAGACTTGAAGATTCCAATAATTCTCGGCAGTCCTCTTGTGGAACAATTAATATGTCACCTTACATATCACTTTGTTTCAGGGACTATATGCTGGACATTTCACATGTTTGAGTGTTGATTTGTCATTTACAGTTTCAACAGTTAGCAAAAGTAAATGTAAAGTAATGTCTGTTAATATGGTAGAGTGAGTGAGTGAGTTTAGTTTTACGCCGCTTTTAGCAATATTCCAGCAATATCACGGCGGGGACACCAGAAATGGAAGCTTCACAAATTTTACCCATGTGGGGAATCGAACCTGGGTGACGAGCAAGAGCTTTAACCACTAGGCTACTCCACCGCCCCTAATATGGTATGATCTGGAGAAGCTTGACTCCATGTTTTACATGAACAGGATATATCACAGTAGTACTCTCACAAAGATTCCTGGACACTGCGATGTGAACACTAAAATGCTTTAAAAGCTAAAATACATGGGATTATCATGAAACAGCCCTCCATTATCAGAAATGTGCGGGCCGCTGCAAATATATGGACCGCTCAACCTTAACGACGGGCCACTATCAGTTCTGTTGTCAAGTGACGTCATAGAGGGTGCGTGGGCTTACGGTTCATTCGACATTAATTGGCTTTCGACTGGCAGATATTCTGGATCAAACAAGTCAAAGGAACCCGAATTCCCGCTTTAAATAGCGGTAATATTGGCTTTTCTTGTTGGTGCTAACCACTGCACTATTAAGGCTGTTGATGGACCAAAACCGAACACTGACATAGTTTGACATGTTGCAGGCTATGGTCTTGTCAGAGGGCCAAGCTCGAATATCGTCACTTTCTGTTGTGACGTCACTTGAATTGATCGATGACGTCATTGCATTCGGGCAGTCAACCCCGTCAGAAGTTGATTTGGGTAAACTTACAGTCAAATTCCTTCATTGTTTCTTTTTCTTTTCAACACAAATTCCATGCATTTTAGCAATAATAACGGTAATGCTATTTTATTAGGGCATTATCATTTTGCAGAAGACCTCGGGCAGAACACGGACGAACGGACGGTACTCGTTTCTATATCCCCTTCAACTTCGTTGTTGCGGGGGATAAAAAGAGTTCACAAAAGCAAATCCCCGACTATGCGGCAACCCCACAATGCACCCAAATAACAAAGTAAAGGATATATTCATCTTGCTAAGTTAGGTTTCTAAACTTTAGCAATATGGACAGAAACACGATGCTCGAACACACCCCAATATATACTCAAATTTAAAACATTAAAGAGAATCAAACCTGTCACACTGAGCAACGCAGCTGCCAATACGCACACCACTGCATTAGCCATCGTCCGACGAAAGAAACTACTTCACTGTGTTTCAATAATGCCATCAAACCTCGAGGGTAACCATGGTGAACTTGTATTCCTGTTTATCAAATACTAGCAGGCGAGTATAATGTAGTGCAGCTTTGACATTTCAGCACTCTATAAAACATACTCCTCTTACCCAATAACTGTCATGCATTTGGAACAAAGACGGTAATTGTTTTCTGAGTAGGTACTTAGCGAGTGAGTTTTCACTCGTGGCAATATTACAACCATATCGTGACTTAAAAAGTTATAAATTCATGACAAATACACACATTTTAAAAACCTGTCGACAAAGGACAGTGATACCAACTAGTATATCTCACAGTAACGAGAATTAAAATCTCTAAAGAGGATTTCAATTAGGACAATACAATATAAAGATGGGCTGAGTATCAAGTGGGTACTGAGAAAATATCACATACCAAACAAAGAAGTTACCGACCACGTGACTGATTGTGAAATGAGTATCCTTCAGCAGTTGGTTGGTATTCTGTTTGGAATTCTATGTTATGAGTAGATAAAATCATGTTGATGAGTTTTCATATTATTTATTTGAACAAGTGTCTGCACTTTGACAATATTAAAGACTAATTCTAAATTGTTCTTTATGCACCGAGGATTGTATTTTTTGAACAGGAATGGTTAGTTTCAATATCCATCAATACCCAACCCGTGACTATGATATGTCTTATTCTAATCTGTTCTTCATGCACCGAGGATTGTATTATTTGAACAGGAATGGTTAGTTTCAATATCCATCAATACCCAACCCGTGACAATGATATGTCTTATTCTAATCTGTTCTTCATGCACCGAGGATTGTATTATTTGAACAGGAATGGTTAGTTTCAATATCCATCAATACCCAACCCGTGACTATGATATGTCTTATTCTAATCTGTTCTTCATGCACCGAGGATTAGATTATTTGAGCAAGTTTGACTAGTTTTATGCCAGTACCCGAACTGTTCGTGACTGTGATGTGTTATATGGCTTATTCCGTTATGCCTATGAACTAGAAAGATCTATGAAAAATTCCGAGGAAAAACTCCGTGGGATTGACAATTGTGATGCCACTCCGGGTCAGAAGTTCTGTATTTTTAGATGCGCATGTACCACCTTACCAAGCCGAATTGTCCTTCAAGTAAACGTAATGTATACGTAGGTGTATATACAGATGGCGAAGGGAACTTGTGCGTTCCAAGTTTATTACAGGAGCAGAGTGTTCACACTGAACTTTACAGTGATAGCATTGTGTACGTTACACATGGATAGATGATACGTTGTATACATTTAGAATACATCCATTATAGCACATTTGAAATAACATATATCCTTTTATACAAGTAAACAATGCAGCTGTCCGTAAACTTCGTACGAATCGAGCATTTGACAAAACGTGAAAAACGCGTAATTGTGAGTGAGTGAGTGAGTGAGTATGGTTTAACACCGCTTTTAGCAATATTCCAGCAATATCACGACGGGGGACACCAGAAATGGGCCTCGCTCATTGTACGCATGTCAGAGTCGAACCTAGGTCTTCGGCATGACGAGCGCGTAATTGTGGAACAGTGGTCCCAATGCACGTGCATGACCGTGGTATAAATACTGATGCTGGACACAGCAAGCAGGCAGTAGGCAAGTAATAACCACGGCGGTGACAGCACCAAGACACGCCATCAGCTGACGAACAGTCAGTCCTTCGACGAAACCTTCTTTCCCATCCGTTGGGTAGCTTTGACCCGTCTACATCATCAACAAGGGGCACGAACTGTGCATCAGTAGCAGCACGCCATGGCTGGGAGAGTGATTTTTACCGATGAAAGTTGGTTCAGTCTGTACAGAAACGATGGCGGATTTCGAGTTTATCGGGTAGCGGATAGTGCCATACTACGTTAACAAGATCAACCTGTCGATGGAGGAGGCGTCATGGTACGGGGAGGAGGGAGAATGGTATGGGAGGGTGAGAATGGTACGGGAAGGAGAATGGTGCAGGAGGGAGAATGGTATGGAGGGAGAGATGGTATGGGGAGGGAGAATGGTACGGGGAGGGAGAATGGTATGGGTCATTTGTGACAAAGAGAACAACAAGACTGGTTATGATCCGAGGAAATCTGAATGCCCAGTGATACAAGGATGGAGTGCTGAGACCTGTTGTGTTCTCCCCGTTGAATATCTCTGGGATCATCTATCCTCCTGAGGGAGGATACGTAAATCCAAAACTTTCAAATTCAAATTCAAAGTTACCAGATTTTTTAAACGCAGTATTTTCGTGTTATTTAAAAAAATTCCACCACAATTCCAGCGGCTGAAAGGATGGTGTACATCCAACTAGGGTCCATGCAGGTAATAAAAATACCCATAGTCCCTAGTGTGTTGATCTACAACCTTCAGTTGTTGGCGACCTATAACCTGCTTTTATATTGTATTATCTTCGTAAATAAAGTAGATTTAGATTTGCATGCTAGTTTTAGACACCGTTTGTGATACTCTAGTTATTTTACAGTCCTCAGGTGACTGATTATTTAACTACTTATATATATTGCGTATGCAAAACCTTTCTCGTCACTATATGCCTGAAATATTGCCGAGGTGACGATAAGTTTTAACTCACTCACTCGCTAGGATCAGCTGAGACATCCGCCAACTGACGACGTTAATGGAGACGTGTGTTGGAGTGCATGGATGCCTGGGGTGGCCACACTGCTATTGATGATGTGTCTGATTTGTGTAATTTTAATTTTGACTCCCTGACTCAAATGCAAGACCAGCATTACAATTTATTTTCAGTCAAATCTCTGTTTGTAAAATCATTTATTATAAATCTCACATACGTCTTTGTTTCAAGTTTTGGGTCAAGTGAAGTCACTGATAACTTTCTTTTGCCTTATAGTTTATATAGATTATTTACAAAGAAACATGAAAAGATTACAAGCATTACCAACGTCAGCTTAATATATCTTACATTAATGATATCATGCAGGTGAAATGCCTACGGCATTACTGTTTGTGAATACCGTGTTTCCTAAACGGCGGGTCATACATAGCTTTATCATACTTCTCACGATAGGAGTGCGCTATGCAAGCCTTTAACATGAATATACATATGTTTTCTGAAGATATTGCTGACGTTGAACAAGTGAGTTAGAGTTAAACTTTAAAGGTCACATATTTCAGCTATATCGTGACTAAACCAAGGTCTTCATACATGATCAATACATACTTGAATGACGTTGAACAAAATGATACAAGTAAATGTTCACGATATCAATTCACACATTAAACATGTATAAACTGAACTTAAAGAATAAAATGTTATTCAGATAACAACACTCACCTCAAAGGAAAATGTACGAACAGTGTAGATACAGAAGAGGTAGAGCAAAATATATCCACGAAACAACTTCTCAAGGTTCCTCTCATGATGTTTAGGTTTTACAGTATTATCCTTTCAATACCCAATATTCCAATGATTTGGGACTCATCACTAGTTTCAATGAAAAGACTTGGTCTTTCAAAACACATTTCTAAGTGTTGAAGAGTTGAAAATTGATTTTTATATCAACACTTTACCACGTTATGTGTGCATATTTATATATGTATCTTGCTTCGAGAGGCTATATAAAATAATTGCGTTATTGCGTAATTATGAGCTGAAACCATTTTCTTTCATTACGCAGTCTTAACACAATGGTGTCTTCTTGAGGGGCTGTTAATGTCTGTTCCCGCCATAGCTCAGCTGGAACCACCATCCAACTGCTAGTGTAACAGTCAGTAAAACGTCCGAGTCACATCTGCAGTATTTGATATATATCGAAACTAGGACACATTATAAAGTAATAACATAAAATCCCACGTGATGCTGGGCAGATGAGGATCTAGACTATCACGATATCACAGAGATGTTTTAATGGAGAGACAAACGTCATTATCTTTAATAATGCAACTAAACCAATTCCATATCTACCTCACTCACTCTGATGGACACTGAAATCTACTGATCGAATACAGATTCCATGATACATTCTTGATGGGGTCAAGGGCACCGGCTAGCAGTTCACAACTGACCACGCTCATGGACGGAGCCCTTAAGTTGAAGCCGTTGCAGGTAGCCTTTCTGAGACACATATTGGCACAGTCGAGTTTCCTGATGTTTTCATGACTGGCGATGATGTAGTCACGTTCTCTGGCGCCTGTGACTCTGGAACACAATAATGGATGTAAACATCAACAAATGATAAATGATACCTCTTATTCATTGCTGAACCGTTATGTTTGGTACTTGGGATAATGTCCGAACAGTTTTCAACAGAATCATCGACCTGAAATAAAGTGACAGGACCTTTCCTAAATACACAGAAAATGATTACAGTAACGTACGTTATGTGTTGATTCCCTAGCTGAAACTAAGACTTTAACTGAGAGTCAGTAAAAAGAATAACAAAAAATATGCTGTAATTAACAGTTGTATTCTCACAAATTACAAGTGCAGTACAAATTGTGTAGCAATACTAATTCAGAGGTAACATAATACATAGGTCATGAGTGGGTGAGTTTAGTTTTACGCCGCACTGAGCAATATTCCAGCTATATGGCGGCGGTCTGGAAATAATCGAGTCGGGACCAGACAGTCCAGTGATCAACAGCATGAGCATCGATCTGCGCAATTGGGAACCGATGACATGTGTCAATCAAGTCAGCGAGCCTGACCACCCGATCCCGTTAGTCGCCTCTTACGACAAGCTTGGGTTGCTGAAGGCCAATATTCTAACCCGGACCTTCACTGGTCACGTAGGTCATGCTAATAGAAATAAAGCCAATGAGGGTAATATTGAACTCTCAACAACAGTTATTTAATTTGGAAGAAAGGCTCAGGCCCGGGGTATGATCATCAACTACAATACTGCTCCACTTGTGGTTTGATGAGTCTCTGTATGTCTTTAACGCCGCATTTAGCATTATTCCAGCTATATGTCGTCTTTAGATGTGGTTTAAACATATTTTTATTTCGCCAAAGCAGAAACCTGGATAGGCGAACAAGCCTAGTGGCTTATATTAACGCCGCTCCAGTACATTGTTCAAAATTAATAGCTGGATACATAATGAAATAGTTTGACAACAAAAGAGTAATACCATAACAAATATATGATTGAGTAACAAATATGTTCGTTGTGGTGTTGGTTATGCCTAGCAACGAAATGGGCTGCCGCAGAAAATCACGTTATATAAAATTTGTTTTACACTGAATATATATGTTGAGGGGATAATCACTGGAAGCGGTTACTTTTAGAAATGAACTGGTGTAATGAGTTAAGAATGTCACTATTAGTTGAGTTATTCAATGCGACGTTACCGTATAAAGTAGTTTTAACATCATATCCTTGAATATAAATATACACAGTTGTTCTGAAAATGTTGATAGTTCCGACATGAATAACGTCTTAACGCGTTTAGATGTAATGAGAGTGGTGGTACAGCGCTGGTGGTGGTACAGCGCTGGTGGTGGTGGTACAGCGCTGGTGGTGGTGGTACAGCGCGCTGGTGGTGGTACAGCGCTGGTGGTGGTACAGCGCTGGTGGTGGTGGTACAGCGCTGGTGGTGGTGGTATAGCGCTGGTGGTGGTGATGCAGCGCTGGTGGTGGTGGTACAGCGCTGGTGGTGGTGGGTACAGCGCTGGTGGTGGTATAGCGCTGGTGGTGGTATAGCGCTGGTGGTGGTATAGCGCTGGTGGTGGTACAGCGCTGGTGGTGGTACAGCGCTGGTGGTGGTATAGCGCTGGTGGTGGTACAGCGCTGGTGGTGGTATAGCGCTGGTGGTGGTGGTATACAGCGCTGGTGGTGGTGGTACAGCGCTGGTGGTGGTGGTACAGCGCTGGTGGTGGTGGTACAGCGCTGGTGGTGGTGGTACAGCGCTGGTGGTGGCGCTACAGCGCTGGTGGTGGTACAGCGCTGGTGGTGGTGGTGGTACAGCGCTGGTGGTCAGTGGTATAACGCTGGTGGTGGTGGTGGTACAGCGCTGGTGGTGGTAACAGCGCTGGTGGTGAATTAATTAGCGCTGGTGGTGGTGGTACAGCGCTGGTGGTGGTGGTACAGCGCCGGTGGTTTTGGCGCTGGTGGTGGTGGTACAGCGCTGGTGGTGGTACAGCGCTGGTGGTGGTGGTACAGCGCTGGTGGTGGTGGTGGTACAGCGCTGGTGGTGGTGGTATAGCGCTGGTGGTGGTGCAAGCGCTGGTGGTGGGTGGCATATAGCTGCTGGCTGGTGGTGGTCTTATAGCGCTGGTGGTGGTACTAGTACAGCGCTGGTGGTGGTACAGCGCTGGTGGTGGTATAGCGCTGGTGGTGGTGGTAGGTGCTGGTGGTGGTGGTACAAGCGCTGGTGGTGGTGGTATAGCGCTGGTGGTGGTGGTATAGCGCTGGTGGTGGTATAGCGCTGGTGGTGGTACAGCGCTGGTGGTGGTGGTACAGCGCTGGTGGTGGTGGTACAGCGCTGGTGGTGGTGGTACAGCGCTGGTGGTGGTATAGCGCTGGTGGTGGTGGTACAGCGCTGGTGGTGGTACAGCGCTGGTGGTGGTGGTACAGCGCTGGTGGTGGTGGTACAGCGCTGGTGGTGGTGGTACAGCGCTGGTGGTGGTATAGCGCTGGTGGTGGTGGTATAGCGCTGGTGGTGGTACAGCGCTGGTGGTGCTGGTGGTGGTGGTTGGTGCGCTGGTACAGCGGTGGTGGGTGGTGGTAGCGCTGCTGGTGGTGGTATACAGCGGTGGTGGTGGTATAGCGCTGGTGGTGGTGGTACAGCGCTGGTGGTGGTGGTATGGTACAGCGCTGGTGGTGGTGGTGGTAGCGCTGGTGGTGGTGGTACAGCGCTGGTGGTGGTGGTACAGCGCTGGTGGTGGTGGTACAGCGCTGGTGGTGGTGGTGGTGGTGGTGGTACAGCGCTGGTGGTGGTGGTACAGCGCTGGTGGTGGTATTATAGCGGTGGTGGTGGTACAGCGCTGGTGGTGGTGGTACAGCGCTGGTGGTGGTGGTACAGCGCTGGTGGTGGTGGTGGTGGTGTTAACGCTGGTGGTGGTGGTATAGCGCTGGTGGTGGTGGTACAGCGCTGGTGGTGGTGGTACAGGCGCTGGTGGTGGTACAGCGCTGGTGGTGGTGGTGTACAGCGCTGGTGGTGGTGGTGTTACAGCGCTGGTGGTGGTGGTACAGCGCTGGTGGTGGTGGTACAGCGCTGGTGGTGGTGGTATACAGCGGTGGTGGTACAGCGCTGGTGGTGGTGGTACAGCGCTGGTGGTGGTACAGCGCTGGTGGTGGGTACAGCTGGTGGTGGGTGGTACAGCGCTGGTGGTGGTACAGCGCTGGTGGTACAGCGCTGGTGGTGGTGGTACAGCGCTGGTGGTGGTGGTACAGCGCTGGTGGTGGTACAGCGCTGGTGGTGGTGGTACAGCGCTGGTGGTGGTGGTACAGCGCTGGTGGTGGTACAGCGCTGGTGGTGGTACAGCGCTGGTGGTGGTGGTACAGCGCTGGTGGTGGTACAGCGCTGTGGTGGTGGTATAGCGCTGGTGGTGGTGGTACAGCGCTGGTGGTGGTGGTATAGCGCTGGTGGTGGTGGTACAGCGCTGGTGGTGGTGGTACAGCGCTGGTGGTGGTGGTACAGCGCTGGTGGTGGTGGTACAGCGCTGGTGGTGGTACAGCGCTGGTGGTGGTGGTACAGCGCTGGTGGTGGTGGTACAGCGCTGGTGGTGGTGGTACAGCGCTGGTGGGTGGTACAGCGCTGGTGGTGGTGGTACAGCGCTGGTGGTGGTGGTACAGCGCTGGTGGTGGTGGTACAGCGCTGGTGGTGGTGGTACAGCGCTGGTGGTGGTACAGCGCTGGTGGTGGTACAGGCAGCGCTGGTGGTGGTACAGCGCTGGTGGTGGTGGTGGTGGTGGTACAGCGCTGGTGGTGGTATAAGCGGTGGTGGTGGGTGGTGGTACAGCGCTGGTGGTGGTGGTACAGCGCTGGTGGTGGTGGTGGTACAGCGCTGGTGGTGGTGGTACAGCGCTGGTGGTGGTGGTACAGCGCTGGTGCTGGTGGCGCTGGTGGTGGTACAGCGCTGGTGGTGGTGGCCCGATTAATACAGCGCTGGTGGTGGTACAGCGCTGGTGGTGGTGGTACAGCGCTGGTGGTGGTGGTACAGCGCTGCGCTGAATTGTGGTGAAGGTGGTGGTACAGCGCTGGTGGTGGTGGTACAGCGCTGGTGGTGGTACAGCGCTGGTGGTGGTTACAGCGCTGGTGGTGGTGGCTATAAGCGCTGGTGGTGGTATGCGCTGGTGGTGGTACAGCGCTGGTGGTGGTGGTATTAGCGCTGGTGGTGGTAATTACAAGCTGGTGGTGAATGGTACAGCGCTGGTGGTGGTGGTTACAGCGCTGGTGGTGGTGGTACAGCGCTGGTGGTGATAATACAGCGCTGGTGGTGGTACAGCGCTGGTGGTGGTGGTACAGCGCTGGTGGTGGTGGTACAAGCGCTGGTGGTGGTGTACAGCGCTGGTGGTGGTGTACAGCGCTGGTGGTGGTACAGCGTTGGTGCTGGTGGTACAGCGCTGGTGGTGGTGGTTTACAGCGCTGGTGGTGGTATTATAAGCTGGTGGTGGTACAGCGCTGGTGGTGGTTACAGCGCTGGTGGTACAGCGCTGGTGGTGGTATAGTACAGTGCTGGTGGCTGGTTGTACAGCGCTGGTGGTGGTAATAGCGCTGGTGGTGACAGCATGGGATGCTGAAGACCAGTTCTAACCCAGATCTTCACAGGGGAGACCAGCATGGAATGCACAGAAACAGTTCCTAGCAGACCTTCACAGGGGGAGACCAGCATTGGGATGCTGAAGACCTGTTCCTTGCAGACCTTCTGCAGGGGGAGACCAGCATGTGGGATGCTGAAGACAGTTCCTAACTCCAGGACCTTCACGGGGGAGACCAGCATGGAATGCACAGAAGACCAGTTCTAGCAGACCTTCACACGGGGGAGACCAGCATGGAATGCTGAAGACAGTTCTATCCCAGACCTTCACGGGGAGACCATCATGGGATGCTGAAGACAGTTCTAGCAGACCTTCACGGGGAGACCAGCATGGAATGCTGAAGAAGACCAGTTCTCACCAAGACCTTCTAGGCTAAATCTGTTGAATGGAATTCAGCATATCCAGTAAAGTGCTTCCTTTACAGGTGAGTACTCAAATTATATCAGTCCAGTTTAATCGTACACTGCCACCATATAGACAATCATTGTGTAAAGTTTATCAAATAACTCACTCCCGGATCTTCTGTGCTGAAGTCAGTAGGTATCTCCTCTTCCTCTTTGTTGGTCAGAGTTGTACCGACATTCTGCAGTTCCGCCAATGTTCAGATTCTTGCCTCCTTACACTGTGCACATCTCCAAACTGCTGCTGTACTTGTGAGAGGTTGTACTACGTGTGACTGTAACAGAAACCACAAGACTGAAGCTGTCATAAGATGTGTTACATGTTTTGAACTTAGATTCTGCTAGTGATTTTATAAACAGGTGATAACAAAATCAGCAGACATATTTTTGTCTTGTAAGCGGCGATTGCCAAGTATAAAATGGCTTAGATAAAACTGGAAATGAGCTTCTAAAAGATTTATGCTGAGGTCAAACACACTTCTATGAGTCCACATCTCTAAAATGTTGTCTCACTTTAACAAAGCTGCATAGTCATTGCTATACTTGTGGAGGATGCTGAATTGTCCGGGGCTATTGTCCCTAGGACCTGTAGACTTGTTGTTTCAAGGACCTACAGTAGTTGTACTTGTATGGATGCTGATGTGTCCAGGGGCTGATGTTCCAAGAACCTGTAGACTTGGTGTTCCAGGAACTACACTAGTAGTTGTACTTGTGGATGCTGGTGTGTCCAGGGCTGCGGTTTCTGGAGTCCTGTGAACTTGTTGTTCCAGGACCTACACTAGTTGTACTTGTGGATGCTGGTGTCAGAACTGATGTT
Organism: Haliotis rubra; assembly: GCF_003918875.1. NCBI lineage: Eukaryota > Metazoa > Mollusca > Gastropoda > Lepetellida > Haliotidae > Haliotis > Haliotis rubra. The sequence continues at coordinate 19,290 of NW_025765543.1, read as the reverse complement.
CCAGGACGTGTAGGGCCTTCTTGTTCCAGGACCTAAACAAGCGAGTACTTGTGGATTCTTTGAGGTGTCAGGGCTGCTGTTTCGGAGTCCTGTAGACTTGTTGTTCTAGGACCACACACAAGAAGCGGTACTTGTGGATGCTGGTGTCAGGGCTGCTGTTTCCGGAGTCCTGTGGAGCTTGTTGTTCCAGGAACTTCACTAGGGTTGCTTGTGGATGCTGGTGTCCAGGGCTGCAGTTTCTGGGTCCTGTAGACTTGTTGTTCTAGGACCTACAAGCGGTACTTGTGGATGCTGGTGTCAGGGCTGCTGTTTCCGGGGTCCTGTAGACTTGTTGTTCCAGGACCTACACAAGCGGTACTTGTGGATGCTGGTGTCAGGGCTGCTGTTTCCGGGTCCTGTAGACTTGTTGTTCCAGGACCTACACTGGATATGTACTTGAGGGACAGGTGTGCCTGATCTCTTCTTTCATCACCATCAGCAACTGGTTGCAGCTGCCTTATTTGTTGCTGTGGTGCTGGTCTCCCTATTTCTCCCTGTGGTGGCTGACAACATCTCACAATGTGTGTTGTACTAGTGACTTGGTATCTACGATGGAAACAAACAGGTCAAGAGTCAAATAACATAACACGAACTATGTCATATGAATACTAACATAGTTAAATGGCATAATACACACACAATATATATACTCTTAAATGAAAGTGGACCTGCTGTTGATGTAGTTTAATCACTGAGTGCCTATAACTGATTCTGAAATGAAATTTTTAGAGTAAAATTAATATTTTTATACTTATCCTGACTCATGTTTATTTGCTTGTCTTCTTCTTCTGGCGAACCTAGTGGAACACTTGTATCTCCCAATTGAAGCTCCCTTCAATAAAAATCACTCATTAGTACTCACCCGAGTTATCTCCCTTTCCGTGGCGGAAGGAGGAGAGCCACACAAGCCCATGTGCCTCACTCTCTCCTTTTTGTTTTGAGCCCAACACTTTATTTTTCCGAGAAATCCAAAGTGTTAAGTGTGGGAAGGGACGGGAGGGAGGCTTACCTCATGAGTCAGGATAAGTATAAAAATATTAATTTTACTCTAAAAATTTCATATTTTTTCTTATCCTGACTCATGTTTATTTGCTTGTAGAATCCTACGGAATAGGAGGTGGGATTATATATACTTTGGATTTTACTAATTAGTGATTTGAACTGAGATGATTGTAATAACCCTAAGGGAACTTCATGAAGGCACTGAACTGAATTCCTGCTGTTAATTTAACAGCTGCCTTTAAATAGGTTATTACAATTTACTGAATATAATAAAAGTATATAGAACATTAATTAAGCTAAAGCCATTAATGTGGTAGTATAAACTGTTGATAGTTTATAATGAATACTTTTATAAGAACCAAAGTAGTAAGCTTACAATATGCATATATATAAGCTATAACATAACTGTGCCTAAGGTATAATGATAACTTAAGCTGTATAATAGTAACCAACTACTGAGAGTTTGTTAACTAATACATGTTATGAAATGAACATATGATAGAGCTTAAGGAATAACTTAAGCTGAACATATATATAATAGTAGAACTCGTAAGAGTTGTAGGTATATATATATTATGATATAGAATCATAGTACTGAGCTTAAGATAATATTTTAACTTAAGCAAATATATATATAGATAGCCTAAAGCTATTAGTACTGTTATCAGATAAGTATAAAATCAGCAAGATAGACTTATCTTCTCCGTGGAACTGTCAACTGTTGGCGAGGGACCATGGGACCGAAATGGTGGATACCTGAGACGTCCTTGGTGGTGATATCTCTCAGATAATGGTTTGCAAACACCATCTCGGACCTCCAAAAACATCCCTCCATAATGGTATTCAATGAACAATTTCCATGTAAAGCCAAAGTTGAGGCTAGTGCTCTAATTTCGTGAGGATTAGCAGCACTTGGAGGGTTCAGTCCAGCTGCCTTGTAGGCTCTTAGTATGACAGTTCTGATCAAATAGAAATGGTAGTCTTGCTTGCGACACTTCTGTCTGTGAAGCGGTAGATATAGGGATAAACAATCTTTTGAATTTCCCTCTACTTTGCTTGGATCTTTGGAGATATATTTTCAGTGCATACAGGGCAAAGTGATAAGTCCATCGTATCCTGCGGCCCAAGTATGGATGAGAGAGCTGGGACATGGAACAACCTGTCTGGTTGACCTGGTAGTTGATTTTTAAGCTATAAAATCCCAGCGAAGTCCCAGATGGCGATGTTATGAATATCATCAAATCGTGTTCTCTCATAGTCCAAAGCGTGAATTTCCGACATTCTGGCGGCAGTGGCTAACGCTAGCAGGAATAAGGTTTGTGGAGTCAATGATTCATATGGCGCAGAATAACAACGGTTCGTAAGCCTCACTTGTGAGGTGTTGAAATACCACATTTAGATCCCAGGCTGGCGCTTGAAACTTCCGTTTCTGATCTTCCAATCGGAAGGCACGTAGCAAGGCGAGTAGTAACTCCGGTGTTTTGGTCAGTTTGGCGCCCGTTCTCATAGTAATGACTGAGCTTATGGCTGCAAGATAAGTGGACAGTGTAGATCCTTTGAGATTCTTAGTTTGGCGTAGGAAACATAAGAAATCTGCCACTTGAGGATGTGTAGCAAATCTGGCTGAAAATCCTTTCTTAGCTGCATAATTGACAAATCTGAGCCATTTATCATCATATAAATTACGAGTGGAGTTACGTAGTGCAAGCGTGACCGCCTTATGCGCTCTGTTGGAATAACCTCTCTTATTCAAACACGCCTTGATACAATCCACGCGTGAAGTCGGAATGCTTCTGGTGTTTTGTGCACTTGTTTGGTGTCGCGGATGTATCAGTAGATTGGAGCGCAGTGGGAGCTGAAGTACTGGTTTTCGATTCTTACATTATGAGGTCTGGAAACCACGTTCTCGCTGGCCAGTAAAGCGAGACCAAAATGAGATCGAGGCTCTTCGTTTGACTGATTTTTAGCAAGACTTGTGGGATCAGCGCAGGAGGCGGGAAAGCGTCACGCGTTTAGTCCCTCCACGATATGCTTAGTCGTCCGTTGCCCATGCTAGTGGGTCTGGCACTGGCGATCTGAAGGTTGTCAGTTGATTGTTGAATCGGGTGGCAAATAGATCTATCAGAGGAGATCCTATTTCCATGATTATCTGATTGAATATCTCTGTGTGGAGCATCCATTCTGTCGGCGATGGTTGGTGTGGCGAGAGAGCGTCTGCTAACACATTCTTTGCTCCTGGAATGTGGCAGGCTTTGATACGTATGTTTAGACTGTCGACTAGATCGAACAGTTTGAAACATCAGTGAGTAGATTCAGTGATCTTGTTGACCCTTGTTTGTTCACATAGAACGCCACTGTGGAGTTGTCTGTATGAATCATTAACTGGCGTTCTGTAATAGGTTGCTCCAGTGATCTATGGCGTTTATGACTGCTTGCATCTCTAGCAGATTTATGTGACATAAGCTCTCTTGAATGCTCCATAGGCCTGGCGCTGTCCTGCGGAAAGGTGGGCTCCCCAACCTTTTAGTGGCATCCACGTAAAGATGTGTTTCGATTCCGGCTCTAGTAAGGAGGCGCCTGCGCAACATTCAATCTCTTGGTCCACCAGAGTAGATGTGGTTTGGCGTAATCTGGTAGACTGAGCGGTAGAGAGTCCTCGAGATGGGCATTGATGAGGACTTGTAATGGAGCATAATGGAGCCTGCCTCTGAGTGTCAAGTCTTGAGCCGATGTGAGTAGTCCCAGTAGACTCTGCCACTGTCGTGAGTGGTAGCGGAGGAGAGTAGGGCTTGGGGGATCAGTTGTTGTATCTTGATCCATCTGTCCTCCGGGACTATCATACGGTTCTGAGCTGTAAGGAATCGTATACCTAGAAACTGCAGATCCTGCGTGGGCTCTAGGTCCGACTTGAGTAGATTTACTAACCAGCCTAACTGCGTTAGTAGCTTGATTGTAAAGTTCAGCTGTAGTCTGAGACGCTGTGGATGTGGATCCACCTGTATGCCGTCGTCTAGGTAAAATGCACTCCATGGCCCTTGGCGATGTAGATATGAGACCATAGGCTTGGTTATTCTTGTGAATATCCATGGGGCGAAGTGATTCGAAGGAAGTACTTTCCATTGGTAGTGTATGCCGTCTAGCATGAATCTCAGATATTTCCTTGAACTGGGATGAATCGGAATGTGTAGGTATGCGTCCTGCAGATCTATACTTACCATGTAATCTAGTGGACGAATTAGATGACGAAGTTGAGGTAAATGTATCATGCGAAACGCTGGTGGTTTGCATAGAAATTCTCTGTTGAATGTGCTCATGTTGTAAATGAGACGATACTTCTCTTTGGAATTCTTTTTCGGCACTAGGAAGACTGGGGAGTAGAAACCTGGTATGATGTTTTGCTGATCGAGAACTTCTAAGGCCTGTTTGTTTAGTAGAGACTGTACTGTTTCTCTTAACATCGGTAGTAGTGCCAGATGAGCGTTGAACCCTGGTGGGTTGACTGTTAGCAGTGGCTTGGCCTTGAGTTGTAGGCGATATCCGTGCGAAGGATGTTGGATACATACGGGTCTTGAAGTATTCCCCAGTTTTCCCAGTGAAGTTGTAGTCGTCCACCCACTTGAGACGGTTGTACTGGGACGACTGGGGGTGGAAGACTCCAGTCGTTCCGAACCTGACTTTCATCGTTTAAATCCACGGGCACCTCTGGATGATCTGCCTCTAGCTGATCCTCCTCTGAACTTGTTGTAGGGGCGACGAAAAGAATCCTTGGGATTATTAGCGGCCGCTAATTTCTTATCCCGTGCTCTCTGTAGCCCTGAGAATTTAGCCTTACCCGAGTACCTCTGTGCTGAATGTTTGAAGACGTTGGCTAACGTATCCATAGATCTAATCATGAGTACTTCTCTAGAATCTTTAGATACTTCCTTGGAGACCTTGTTAATGTTGCCACCAAACAGTAAAGGTGAAGACCATGGAGCTGTGTACAGGGGCTCTGTGAATTGATTATTCCAAGAGCATGAGGCTAGTAATCCTTGCCCGGCGTGCCATGGTAGTAGTTTCAGTAAGAGCTGAAAGATGGTCTGTAAGGAATTGTTGATCTTTCTTCTGCATAAGTAGAGCTGAATAGATCATCCTGTCCTCCTCATCCGTAGAGTTCTTGAACTTGGTGATGAGAGTTTCGTTAATAGTCCTAGATCTATTAAGTCCGAAGAACATTCTTCTGGCAATGGTATCTAACTGGGCCATCTTGCGATCGTCAATCCTATAACTTCTGGACTTGGAATCACTGATAATCTTGAAGTTTTCATCAATCTCCTGAGTCTTGAAAAAAGGCTCCATATTATGTCCATAAAATGCTTGGCATTGAAGATCGGTAAGTGAGGAAGATGGGATTTAGTAGATTTGGAGAAAGTTGTATCCAGTTTAGCAGGAACGGCTGCGATAGGATCCACAGGAGGTATGGTGATATGATCTACGTCATCATCTTTCATCAGGTAAGTTTGGGCTGTATCCTCGTTCTTGGAGGGAGAGCCAGTTGTAAATCATTTACCATCAATACCTTATCTCAGCCTCTGAGAAAATGATACCATCGTCTTCCTCTGGCGTATGGTGGTATGTCGGAGACCTCGATCTGTAAGAAGATCTATGTGAGGACTGAGGAGAACGGACTGGCGAGTGGCTGAGTGTATGCAGATCTTGGAGAGACATCCTTAGCCAGCGGAGACTGTGGGCTCACGAAGCGGTGATGGCCGCCCGGCGCTCTGGGCTTCTCGAGCGTTGAGGGCTGCGCGAGAAGCGTCTTCTAGGCGTTGTAGAACCACTTAGCCTTAGCGTCTTGCTTGAATGTCTGGAGTCAGTGTCGATCCGACATATGAGTGCTTGCTTTGCGAAGCGCCCTTACATGACAAGGTGCGTGCTAGGCGAAACCACTCCTTCTCCATGAAAGCCTCTTGCAAAGGTCAGACTCTAGCTCCTTCTTCGGCGGCCTGGGATACCTTATGCAAAGAGCTCACTCGGGCAGGGTTGCCCTTAGCGGAGGCGCGTCTATGGGCTCAGGGGCCCTCACGCGAAGTCAAAGGCGGGCTCTGGGGCCCTGTATGACTTAGTATGGGGTGGGCTCTGGGGCCCGTGGCTCTGAGGCCTCTGTAAGCCGTAGCGGTCTTCCATCATTCTCATAATGTGGTTGATCAAGTCATCTGGGGCGTTCTGCGTTGATGAGGATGTCTCTCTGCAGAGGTGGCGGGACCCTCAGATAAATGTATTGGTGATAAGCGTCGGCATCTCGGTTGTGTGTTAGTCTGCGCTGAGGTGATAGTCGCAGAAAGCGGGCCGTTTCTTGTGACGAACTTCTGGAATGATAATAGGCATATCATCATCATATAATGCTAATTCTGTAACTGGTAAGATATCAGAGGCAAATTTATTAGATTTAGTTGACTTCCCTTTAGATGGCGGTGTAGATCTTGGAGTGCATGAAGTGCGAGATGATATGGCTGGTTTCCTCGACTTGGACTGAGACGGCGGCAGCTCTTGAGATGCAGGTAAACTTCTTGGACATAGCGGACTCGTCCCACGCTTATCCTCGAGGGAAACTCAGGCATGCCACCAGCCGGTGACGAGTCCTCAGTCAACAGTTGACATGAAACATTAATTTGCGATCTATTAGCCATGTTTGAAATCTGTTTACGAGATTTATCTGCCTTCCGTCTGTAAACGGAACATAAATATTTGTCAAAGGCAGAGATAGGTAAATTGCTACACAATTTACAACGAGAATCAAAGGAACATGGAGTAATGCAACTAGGGCATTTTAAATGAGGATCGGTATCAGAGTAACGTAGTTTACAATCTGTGCAAATTTTCATTAATGTAGCCTACTGAACAATCCGCGGCAAAGCGTGAATAAACAGCAGAAACACAATTAATAATCAATGCAAATTGAATAAATATACTAGTACTACCTCTATACTAACGTATAAGAGGAACTAAACTAGATTTAAATAAAGGATATATGTGTTGGGAGACACAGGTGCTCTCACGTCCAGCTCACTGGGCGAAGAAGGAGAGTGAGGCACATGGGCTTGGGTGGCGCCCTCCTTCCCGCTTCTGAGGAAGGGAGATAACTTCGGGGTGAGTACTAATGAGTGATTTTTTATTGATTGAAGGGAGCTTCAATTGGGAGATACAAGTGTTCCACTAGGTTAAGCCAGAAGAAGAAGACAAGCAAATAAACATGAGTCAGGATAAGAAAAATACCACCGGAACACTATTTCTGCACTGGCGGACGCTACCGGGCAATGACGTCATCGATCGGCCACGTTCTGGACATCCACATGTAACACAACGCCAAGAAAGGACAGATGGATACGGGTGACCCATCTTCGCCACAGGTTTCAGACTGCAGTGATGACTGCCCGAACCATCCCAGGACGTCGCCGTTTGATAGGATCTATGCCGTCGATGCACTGCTGGTCTCATTGCCGATGGTGGACATACCCGTTATTGAGCCTCATGACGTGGTCGTTTGACCCCTGTCCCGACTTGTTATGGTCTCATGATCCCTCGTGGATTGATATGTACCTTTGACATTGTTATCCGTACGTATCAGCTGGGATAATATTTTTGACAATGCACAGTTCCTTTGTGTGGCTTGGTAAAGAACGTAACGGTCACCTTAACCTAGCCTTTCCTTGGGAGCTCAATTCGTTATTCGTGGTTACCAGAACCGAATATTCATGAATGTTGCAATTATTTAAAGGGAGTTTGTTTCCATGAACCCTAATGTCAGCTTTTCAAATGAGATATGCAGAATGCAATATGTGCTAGCCTTGTAGTAGCCCAAGTCATGTTAATTTGGGCTGCACATGTTACTGTCAACTACTTCAAGTACATACAAAATTTGAGAATGTCATGAGATGACTGGTTATTGATGAGACAAATTAGCACTGTCAGCATGGGCATTCCATATTGTACATCATCATAACTACAATATTGTATTCATGAATAATTATTTGTATTCGTTACCTAATATTCGATATGTATCATATTCGCAACATAGTGTATTTGTTACACTGGCTGAGTATATATACAATACCGTTGGGATAACTGTCAGTGACTTATAAAGTGTGTAAAGCAACATTGTTGCACAACACTCACCTCGGAGTTCAACAGGATCTGATAATGCTTTATCACTGGGACATACATGCGCTACCTACAAGCTGATATGACTGTTGATGAACGGTCTGGAATTTGACCGCTACAGCACCTGCTCCAAAAGTTGTGATATGTCTTGTATCCATCCCTTCTTCCTCGTCTGTGCCATCACTAAAGTCCGTCACTCTCTTCATCAACATCCCTGTTTTCTGCATCCTCTGTGCCTGCTCCTTCCAGTTGTTCGCCAGCGTTGGCTCAGGGTCGTCCGTGGCAACTTGCGGTTGTGTAATTCCCCGTCTGGCTGTAATCTCGCGTTCTTGCGATCTCGCATTTGTGTATTCGCACTTTTGGCATTTTTTAGCTTGTTTCCCAAAGGTCGAGATCTCGTGAGAATGCGAGATCGCGAGACGCATCCCTTACAGTCTTCTGGCATACCTACCTCTGGGCTTGATCTACACCGGACATGATATTTTGCTATGCTTGTTACTGTTCCATGCACAGTCACCCATGCGTAACCTCAACACTGGTCTAGTCTTTCTCGAGTACAACCCGACATTTTAGTTGTGATATGAGTAGAAGATAACAAACCTGTCTAAATCAGTCTTTCACTTATAGGTTTGCTTTTGACCTTTAGGAGAAATACGCGTGACAAGCCCACAGTGTAGCGTACCAGAACTGGATATAAACCATAGTCCACAATTTTCGTAAACCCGATTTTGCTTGCGGTGGGTACTGCTCCCGGCTAACAAGTAAAATCTGAGGAAGCCACTGATGTGCGGAATAAGATTTGCTTCCTGCTTTTTGGAAAATACAAATTAACATTTACTATTTCCAGATTCATTTTCGAATATGTAACCCACATTTATTTCTCCACTATAATTTTGGAAAAAATCTTACCTTTTCACGTGATTATTTATACTTGTCAACCGTATTATTCGGCATTTTGCATATATGGGACGATTAATTCACAGTTATTTTAAAATGATAAAACCAAACGTCATCCTGTCTGAAAAGGATTATCTGAAATGAATTCTGTTTCTTCATCACTTTGTGGTCACAAGGCAATAACACAGAATCGTATACATTATTTAAAATGGTTTCAAACACTTAATTTGTGGTTTCTTGAAGCTCAATTCTGATTGTAATTAGGTATGGAATATTTTTTCCATATCCGGGTATTTGTCAACCAATTTTGCTCTAAAATGAAAACGCGTCGTTCTAACCGAATGCGGCTCAGGGTTGAATTCAAACAAATTCGTTACGGCGAAATCAAAGTTTAAGAGAACAAAACCCAGGATGGATGAACTATCACACAGAACGCCACACAGGAATGAAAAGAGCAGGGGAAGGCAAGAGTATATATAAGGCTAAAAAATCGTCACACTTCTCGAGGCCACAATGAGCGTAACCTTCCATGATACCCGCAATACAATGTTATGGCTGAATGAACACAGCGCACCTCACTCAGGCTCTGACAAAGTACAAGAAAATAGGATGCTGGGGACGCTCTTTGTGGGTACATGTCCGGAAATAAAAGTTATATTCCACATTTTCACGTCTATTCTTCGTACTGTTTCTTTAATCCGGCATTAGATAGTTCATTTTGAGTCTTTCCGTGCCTCCACGGTTCGTCTCGCTGCTGGATCTTGTGTCCTGGGATCTGTTGGCTGGGTCGTTGTCAGTTGGTCTTCGGTCGATCGTCCGTTCGTTGTCTTCGTTGTGTCGGCCGTTCTCTTCTGGTTGTGGGTCAGGTCCTCTCTCTGGTGTTGTCTTGATCGTTATGTGTGTGCTATCTGTGCGTCTGGGATGGGGATCAGTTCGTGGTCCATGATTCCATTAGATATACCAGTTGGTCATTCTATCCACTCATGTCTCTGTCTCTGGTCCTGTGGTGCCACTTCTGTGTCTGTGTGTGGTCTCGTGTGTCCATTCGGGTCCTGGATTCCTGGGATTCTCCTGTCCTTTCCGTGCCATATTTTCCATTCCTGGGCTGTGTCTCCATGGTCTCTCCTGGGTTATGCTTCCTTCCTTATCTTGTGCTCCCTTTATCGTGTGCTCTCTGTGCCTTCCAGGGTTCTTCCTGTGTGCTTCCAGTCAGGTGTCTGGTCCTCTCGGGTCCTCTCCTCTCTCCATGTGTCCTTCCTGTCTTCTGTGTGTCATGCCATTTCTTGTTCCATCTATCTTTTCCTACATTCCGTTCGTGTGTCTCCATTTCCTTGTGGTCGGGTTTCCACTGTGTTTCGTGCCTCTCCTCCTGCTGTGCCTCCACTCACTGCCTCTCCTGTGTGCACCTCCACTGTCTCCTCCTGTGTGCCTCTCCCTCTCCTCCTGTGTCTCCCTCTCCTCCTGTGTGTCCTCTCCCTCTCCTCCTGTGTATGTGTTATACACCTCTCCCTCCTATGTGTGCACCTCTCCCTCTCCTCCTGTATGTATGTGGTGCACCTCTCCCCTCTCATATGCACACCTCCCCTCTCCTCCTATGTATGTAGCCGTTATGCACCTCTCCTCTCACCTCCTATGTATGTATATAACAAGTGTACACCTCTCCCCTCCTCTCCTATATGTATGTGGCAAGTTATGCACTCTCCCTCTCCTCCTCTGTATATATAATAGGTATGCACCTCTCCTCCTCCTATGTAGGCCGTTATGCACCTCCTCTCCTCCTATGTATATGTAACCGTGCACCTCTCCCTCTCCTCCCTATATATATATATAACCGTTCTGCACCTCTCCTCTCACTCCTATGTATATGTAATAGGTTTATACACCTCTCCCCTCTCCTCCCTATCTATGTAACCATTATACACCTCTCCTCCTCCTCCTATGTGTATGTATGACCGTTGTCACCTCTCCTCTCCTCCCTATGTATCATGACCATTTGTGCACGTCTCCTCCTCCTCCTGTATATGTAATAGCCATTGTACGCCTCTCCCTCTCCTCCCTATATGTATGATCCACCTGGAGCGGCATGGAGGGTGTGTATCAGATATATCACTCTCACCCTCACAGAAAGATATCGTGAAGGTTTGGTTTTTACATCACACTCAGCAATATTCCAGGTACACAGAGACGGTCTGTAAATAATGATCAAATCTACACCTGACAATCCGGTGGTCAATGGCATGAGGAGGATCGATATACACTAGTGGGATACTACTTGTGTCAGCCAAGTCAGCGAGCTTGATACCCGGATCTTCACACGGGTCCCAGAAAGAAGGCAGGGAGGGGTCTGTATCTGGAATATATATATCTATCATGGGTGTGATATGTTCTAAAACGATACCATGACAAGTCTGTTGGAGGAACTAATAGTGTGGAACCCAGTTGATAGTATATGTATAGACTTAGCCTAAACCTTTTATGATCCATTGACACTGCAGTGTGTGTATAACAACGTTGCACACAGGTGAGGCTGTAGTCACAGTGGTGTGGGGCGAGTAGACATGGCCATACTTGGTGACATTTAGAATGCTGTATCAATGTTACGCATGTTATCAAAGTCTGGCCATGGAGTGAATGGCATATCGTCCTCGGACATTTCACAGAGACGATGAGTCGCAATCCACCAAGAAGAAACCAAATGTTTACCACCAGACGTTTTTCAGTTACCTCTTACGAAATAACGAGATAATGACAATATCACCTATATCACATCTTTGTTGTTGGATGGTACTTTCAGTGACTGTTGGTTTACATGGGTACAGAAGTCAGCCTCATGGTTTAACTAATATAAATCTAAGCGGGCTGCACTTTGATTTACATGTTTGTGTTGTTTTCTTATTGTTTGAGACAACCAACTCAAACATACACGCACACCTCGCTACATAAGTGCATTAATCTTCACGCAAGGCACCCGTTCTATTTCACTTCAGCCCACGTGTGCAGGAATACCGCTGAACAGTATGACATAAAATTAATAAATGTAATATTACTAATGGTGAGTTCATTTTTTAGGCCGCGCTTAGCAATATTTTAGCTACACGGCGTCGGTCCACAATAATCGAGAGTCTGGACAAACAATCCAGTGCTTAACAGCAGAAGCATCGATCTGCCGCACTTTTGATGGGATGACATGTGTCAACATTTCAGCGAAGCTTCACCGCCCGATCCATTGAGTCGCCCCTCACGACAAGCATGGGTTACCGAAGATAGAATTCTAACCCGGATCTTCACGGGTCTATTACCGCACTGGAAGCTGTGCAGTATTGACATCAATGTTATGTTGTTACCACTGGAAGCTGTGCGAGTATGACATCAATGTTATGTTACCACTGGGAGCTGGGAAGTTATGACATCAATGTTATATTACCACTGGAAGCTGTACAGTATGACATCAATGTTATGTTACCACTGGGAGCTGGAGAAATTATGACATCAATGTTATGTTACCACTGGAAGCTGTGCAGTATGACATCAATGTTATTTTCCACTGGAAGCTGTGGCGGTATGACATCAATGTTATATTTACCACTGGAAGCTGGGCAGTATGATATCAATGTTATGTTACCACTTGAAGCTGTGCAGTATGACATCAATGTTAAGTTACCACTGGAAGCTGGGCAGTATGACATCAATGTTATGTTACCACTGGAAGCTGTGCAGTATGACATCAATGTTATGTTACCACTGAATGGTGCTGGGCTTTAGGATGACATCAATGTTATGTTACCACTGGAAGCTGTGCAGTTTGACATCAATGTTATGTTACCACTGGAAGCTGTGCGGTATGACATCAATGTTGTTATGTTACCACTGGAAGGCTGTTCAGTATGACATCAATGTTATGTTACCACTGGAAGCTGTGCGGTATGACATCAATGTTATGTACCACTGGAAGCTGTGCGGTATGACATCAATGTTATGTTACCACTGGATGCTGGGCAGTATGATATCAATGTTATGTTACCACTGGAAGCTGTGCAGTATGACATCAATGTTATGTTACCACTGGAAGCTGGGCAGTATGACATCAATGTTATGTTACCACTGGAAGCTGGGAAGTATGACATCAATGTTATGATATTACCACTGGAAGCTATTGCAGTATGATGACATCAATGTTAAAGTTACCACTGGAAGCTGGAGCATTATGACATCAATGTTATGTTACCACTGGAAGCTGTGCTGTATGACATCAATGTTATGTTACCACTGGAAGCTGGGCAGTATGATATCAATGTTATGTACCACTGGAAGCTGTGCTGGTATGACATAAATGTTATGTTACCACTGGAAGCTGTGCGGTATGACATGAATGTTATGTGTTACCACTGGAAGCTGTGTAGTATATGACATCAATGTTATGTTACCACTGGAAGCTGTGTGCAGTATGAAATCAGTACTATTTACCACTGGAAGCTGGGCAGTATGATATCAATGTTATGTTGTTACCACTGGAAGCTGGGCAGTATGACATCAACGTTATGTTACCACTGGAAGCTGGGCAGTATGACATCAATGTTATGTGTTACCACTGGAAGCTGTGTGAGTATGACATCAAGACATCCAATGTTATGTGTTACCGCACCAAAGCTTTGAGCAGTATGACATCAATGTTATGTTACCACTGGAAGCTGTGCGGTTATGACATCAATGTTGTGTTACCACTGGAAGCTGGGCAGTATGATATCAATGTTATGTGTACCCACTGGAAGCTGTGCAGTATGACATCAAGACATGAATGTTGTGTTACCACTGGAAGCTGTGTGAGTATGAAGCATCAATGTTATATTACCACTGGAAAGCTGTGCAGTATGAAATCAGTGCTATGTTACCACTGGAAGCTGGGCAGTATGATATCAATGTTATGTTACCACTGGAAGCTGTGCAGTATGACATCAATGTTATGTTACCACTGGAAGCTGGGCAGTATGACATCAATGTTATGTTACCACTGGAAGCTGGGCAGTATGACATCAAGACATCAATGTTATGTTACCACTGGAAGCTGGGAAGTATGACATCAATGTTGTGTTACCACTGGAAGCTGTGCAGTATGACATCAATGTTGTGTTACCACTGGAAGCTGTGCAGTATGACATCAATGTTATGTTACCACTGGAAGCTGGGCAGTATGACATCAATGTTATGTTACCACTGGAAGCTGGGCAGTATGACATCAAGACATCAATGTTATGTTACCACTGGAAGCTGGGCAGTATGACATCAATGTTATGTTACCACTGGAAGCTGGGCAGTATGACATCAATGTTATGTTACCACTGGAAGCTGTGCTGTATGATATCAAGACATCAATGTTATGTTACCACTGGAAGCTGTGCAGTATGACATCAATGTTATGTTACCACTGGAAGCTGGGCAGTATGACATCAATGTTATGTTACCACTGGAAGCTGTGCAGTATGACATCAAGACATCAATGTTATGTTACCACTGGAAGCTGGAGCAGTATGAACATCAATGTTATGTTACCACTGGAAGCTGGGCAATATGATATCAATGTTATGTTACCACTGGAAGCTGGGCAGTATGATATCAATGTTATGTTACCACTTGAAGCTGGGCAGTATGATATCAATGTAATGTTACCAGTGGAAGCTGGGCAGTATGACATCAATGTTATGTTACCACTGGAAGCTGGGCAGTATGATATCAATGTTATGTTACCACTGGAAGCTGTACGGCATGATGATATCAATGTCATGTTACCACTGGAAGCTGGGCAGTATGATATCAATGTAATGTTACCAGTGGAAGCTGGGCAGTATGACATCAATGTTATGTTACCAGTGGAAGCTGGGCAGTATGATATCAATGTTATGTTACCAGTGGAAGCTGGGCAGTATGATATCAATGTCATGTTACCAGTGGAAGCTGGGCAGTATGACATCAATGTTATGTTACCACTGGAAGCGGTGCAAATGATATCAAGAGACATCAATGTTATGTTACCACTTGAAGCTGGGCAGTATGATATCAATGTAATGTTACCAGTGGAAGCTGGGCAGTATGACATCAATGTTATGTTACCAGTGGAAGCTGGGCAGTATGACATCAATGTTATGTTACCAGTGGAAGCTGGGCAGTATGATATCAATGTCATGTTACCAGTGGAAGCTGGGCAGTATGACATCAAGACATCAATGTTATGTTACCACTGGAAGCTGGGCAGTATGACATCAATGTTATGTTACCACTGGAAGCCTGGGCGAGGTATGACATCAATGTTATGTGTTACCACTGGAAGCTGTGCTTACGTATGATATCCAAGAGACATCAATGTTATGTTACCACTGGAAGCTGTGCAGTATATGACATCAATGTTTATGTTTACCCACTGGAAGCTGGGCAGTATAGGCATCCATGTTAATGTCTTCATTTCAAGCTGTGCATTATAACATCCAAGACATCAATGTTATATTACACACTACTGGAAGCTAGAGCAGTATATTTATCAATGTTATATTGTTACCACTGAAGCTGGGCAGTATATTTATCAATGTTATATTACCACTAGAAGCTGTGCTGTGCGATGTCAATGTTATGTTGTTACCACTGGAAGCTGGGCATTATGACATCAATGTTATATTACACTGGAAGGTTATTGCAGTATGACGTTTAGACATCAATGTCCTGCTACCACTGGAAGCTTGGCAGTGTGGCATCCAATGTTAAAATTCCACTAGAGCTGGAGCTGTGTATGACATCAATGTTATGTTACCACTGGGCTGTGCAGTGCCATTATCAATGTTAAAGTTACCACAGGAAGCTGGGCGGTATGACATCAATGTTATGTTACCATTTCTGTGGTATCAATGTTATGTTCCTCGTGGGGCGATGATATCAGTATGTGTTACCCGGTGGTTGCTGCGTGGCACCAATGTGGCATTGTTGAGTTGGGCTGTGGGAGTTTGAAAGCGTTGTCCCATGGCTGGCTATAGTGGGAGGGAATATGTGTAATAATATAGTCTGGATCTGTCATAATCAACAGTTGATCTTGTGCGCTCAGATGCTTTTGTTCCACAAGTGTAAATGTGATTTACTGCCAGAAATGGATTATATTAAAGATTCCATATAATAGAGTCAAAAGGCATATAATTAGTACATGCACTATGGATAAATTGATTTCTGGATCTGCTCACAAGTTGAAATATTATCTACTTTCACATACGAATTGTATTTTAGGGTGTTCATCATATTCTTGTTTTGTTAACTGAACATGAACAATAAGAAAAACCTAATCTCAAAATGTGTTTCTGTTCTACCAATAAACAACTACAAGAATGGCTTACACTAGCCAAATCGTCTACAACTTGGCCTTTGATTTTGTTTGTTGTATGAATGTCTAATGATGACCATTTTGGTGTCCTACTGTCGTGTTGGTTCCGTCAATGGTTGATGATTTGCTCTGGCTCCCAGTTGATGTCTATGTTCCGTTGGGGATTAATTAAGTTTGGTTTACGCCACCTCCGGCAATGGCTATATGGATCAGACGGGTGTTCATGTGAGCATCAACCTGCATGGTTACTGAAGACTAAATCTAGCAGGATTTTGGTGGCGTGCATGCATTTGTTTTTGTTTTTCTTCTTTATGCTAACATAATTTCACATAACAGTAGATTCGGTTAGGCTTGGGTGACAGGGCCATGTGTACCTCTTCTTAAAAGGATTGGCAAAGCGAGGAGCCACTAACAAGTTACACATTCATTCTTTATTGAATGGAAACCTGTGTTGATTTATTTGTTTCTGTATCTGATTATTAAATGTTTTCTTCGCTGTTTGTTTGTGCTGTCGCGGTATGCTTCTTTTGATTAATATGGATTTATGGCTGAAGACCGATCCTGTATCCATGATTTAAATCTGCGTTGGGTATGTTGTTAAACGAAATGTGAATGAAGATGATTGATAAAATGCCATATTTTAAATGCTCTATATTTTCATTGCGTTGGATATACCCTTATTAGCACAAGGATGATTGTACTCTTTGCCGTATTTTCTATGATGCTGAATAAAAACATCTTGTTCTTGTCTATTTTCGTTTGTAACACAGATGTTTCGAAGCGGGTATGTATGTATGCATATATCATGTATATAATGATATGCAGGTTCTTTTCCTGAAGCAGAAAACAAACAAGGATTTTGCGTAATTGTTGTGATTGAACACACAGCACATAACATTGTTGTTCGTTATGATTGTTCGACCACCGCACGTAGAGATCAAGGTGTTTGTTTAGGAATCTGCATCATAGGTATGCTATACCAATATCAATGAAAAGTAAAGGCCATGATAGATCATGCCATATAGCGGGCTGGGCTGAGGGTAAATGGGAGCTCAATTACTTGAGCCTATTCCTAGAACCTATTTAGATTTTTTTTGGCATCCTCATTTTGTATGGTAGGTTAGGAACTGGCAAACATTACTGATTATCATAGGCTTTCCATCTTCAGTTCCTACTGCGTACCTGTAACTACATGTATATTATTCCAGGGAACCGATGTTCTTGGTACAGTCATAAATGGCACACCTAACATATATTCCAGTTCCTTTTTATCAGATTTACAACTAAAATCACTGGATTGCTGAACATGCTAGTCTATCACCCAAACTTTTTTAAGGGTAGAGCCTATTATCAAGAGGATCATTCCTAAATTACTTGTGGAAATAAGGATATGATATAATAAAAATTGTTATCCATAGACTATCATACCTTTCTTATTATTAACTTCCTAAGATGGCAATCCAAGCCTGAGATCCTTGTCCAGCGGTAGACACGTTCATTAAATCACCTAATGCTTCAATGGGTCCCAACTGGCACAATAAATATATGTTGTTGTACAAAGGGTCGAAAACTTGGATACACTTTCTATTTAGATTCATAAAGGATTGCAGTGGCTTAGGCATATACATTCCACTCAAATTGATTCTGGATTTTGAATCTTTCACAAAGTATTATTATATCTCCTAGATTCCCTATGGGCTAATCCACCTTGCTCAAATTAACAGAGGTTCTCCTGGCTTCAATGGAATTGGTTTCTCCTTAGATTCACTATCAACTATCAATTGAGCGGCAACAGTTTGAACAGACAGCTGCTCGGTAGCAATTAGGAAGGTATCAGTTGATATGTTTTGCCAAGTCTGCACAGTCAGTGCTGCTAATAGCCTGTATTCAGTTGATTCAGCCATTAACAGACCAATGACTTTCTGTTTTAACTGGGTTTCCACTTGTAACTGGTTAAGCTCATGCAGGTCCAGAAGAGAGACCAGCTGTTATGCTGTGAACTGCTTGCACCCACTTCCTCCCTCAGTCGCAAGACACCCTCCTTCTCTACATCCCAGTGTCAGTGTCCGGTGTCAACTGGTAGCTAGTTGAAGGTTGAAATTAATTAGCGGTGTAAGGAATTTGGCCTCGGTGCAAACCAAGGCTGTTATTACCTTTATCGGAACAGGTACAAAGTTTTCTTTCAGGGCGCTCGTTATAAATTTGAACATTTGAAACAAGTCTCTGAAAAAACGCAAAGTAGAGAAGAAGAAGTGGTCAGCATCCGCACGGATAACCGCACAAACAGGTAAAGGATTAATCTGCACTGGCTGCTGATAACAGCAATATCAACACAAAGTGCTTTTCAGTTAAATTCGCTTTTTGTTCCAGTTGTTTCGCAATAACCATTCGCTGAAGGTCTTTATTGGTATACCCATAAACGCCAGACCTGCCTGCGCAAAAGCACCGGATACGGTTTCGATACCAGCTTCTTCTGAATCTGGAACAGCAATGCTTTTGCGAAAACGATAGAACGATGAAAGGCGTTAATTCTGAAACCTTACTGTTTGCGGCATCGCCACCCTCACACGATAATGCGACAATTGTATTGACGCGGCCACCATTGGCTGCAATGCCAGACGCTTTAACGTCATCGATTCAGCAAATTCCGGGCTTTGTTTTACCCGCTTCAGTATTATTTATTAAGGTTTGAAGACGACATACGGTACGTCCACGCTGCTCGTTGGTTTCCATATTCCGGGGACAGAGGGCGAACGTTGCGTAACATTCGAAAGTTGCTGCCGTTTACGGCATTTCGGCGTTGCTGCTTGCCGGTGCGTTTACGTGATGGCGTTGTTCTGCGTTTGCCGCCGCGCGGG